>NC_037668.1:67815191-67834116 GCF_003255815.1 Theropithecus gelada | reverse complement strand
GAGTAGCTGGGACTACAGGCGCCCGCCACCTCGCCCGGCTAGTTTTTTGTATTTTTTAGTAGAGACGGGGTTTCACCATGTTAGCCAGGATGGTCTCGATCTCCTGACCTCGTGATCCGCCCGTCTCGGCCTCCCAAAGTGCTGGGATTACAGGCTTGAGCCACCGCGCCCGGCATAAAATGATCTTTGATTCATTTGCTCAAACAATGTACTTGAAATCAAATCATTCAATATGACTTTTCTCTAAGATAAGAAAAATAATAATGTATATTTAAAAAATATATGTACACAGATGGCTGGCTCTGTGCTTACTAGGTAAGGCTGTTAAACTCTGTGTGTCTCACATCTTTAAAATCGAAAAGTAGTATAAACTACATCATGGGGTTCCCTGAGGATCAAATATGTTAATATATGCAAAATGTCTAGAACAGTGTTATGTAAATATCAGCCATTATTATTCTCTTATTAGGTGTTGTGAGGATTAACATAAATGAGATAACCCTTGTGAAGCTCCTGGTACAGTGCCTGGTGCATATAAAGTGCTAAATAAATATTGGCTATCATTATAAACAGATATTTCTGTGATTTCTTATGAAGCCCACATCTTCATTAGGTACATCTTACCTTTCTTTACAACTTGGATACATGGGGAATTTGTTATCACAATAAGCATGGATTGAGTGTTCCTCTGTCATCCAGGCTGGAATGCAGTGGTGCCATCATAGTTCATTGCAACCTCGAACTCCTGGGCTCAAATGATCCTCCCACCTCAGCCTCCTGGGTAGCTGGGACTACAGGTGCACACCACTGTGCCTGGCAAGCACCTAATTTTTCAGGCCCTATGGTTGCGTTGTCCAATATGGTAACCTGTGGCCACATATAGCAATATGTCTGTCTTTATGCCAGTATCACAGTTTTAGTGAAATACGACTAATACAAATTGAGAAGAGTTGGCCGGGCATGTCGCTCACACCTGTAATCCCAGCACTTTGGGAGGCCGAGGCGGATGGATGATCTGAGGTCAGGAGTTCGAGACCAGCCTGGCCAACATGGCGAAACCCCGTCTCCACTAAAAATACAAAAATTAGCTGGGCATGGTGGTGCATGCCCGTAATCTCAGCTACTCAGGAGACTGAGGCAGGAGAATCACTTGAACCCAGAAGGTGGAGGCTGCAGTGAGCCGAGACCATGCCACTGCACTGCAGCCTGGGCAGCAAAGTGAAACTCTGTCTCAAAAAAAAAAAAAAAAAGTAAAATACACACCAGATTTCAAAGACTTAGTACAAAGCCGGGCATGATGGCCTATACCTATAATTCCAGTGCTTTGGAAGTCTGAGGCAGGAGGATTGCTTGAGGCCAGGAGTTCAAGACTAGCCTAGGCATAGGCAGACTTTGTCTCTACAAAAAACGTAAAAATTAGCCAGACATGTTGTTGTGCACCTGTAGTCTCAGGTATTCAGGAGGCTGAGGTGGGAGGATTATTTGAGCTCAGGAGTTCAAGACTGCAGTAAGCTATGATTATGCCAGTATACTTAAGTCTGTCAGCCTGGGTGACAGAGCAAGACCCTGGAGGAAGAAGAAGAAGGAGAGGGGGAGGGGGAGGAGCAGGGGGAGGGGGAGGAGCAAGGGGAGGGGGAGGGAGAAGGAAAGGGAGAAGAAGAAGAAGAAGAGGAGGAAGAGGAGGAGACCTTGTATGAGATTCAAGCTATTCTTCTGCCTCAGCCTCCTGAGCAGCTGGGGTTACAGGTGCCCGCCACCACACCCAGCTAATTTTTGTATTTTTAGTAGAGATAGGGTTTCACTGTGTTAGTCAGGATGGTCGGGATCTCCCGACCTCTTGATCTGCCCACCTCAGCCTCCCAAAATGCTGGGATTACAGGCGTGAGCCACTGCCTCACATTTTTATTTCTATTGGACAGTGCTTCCTTAAATGGTAATAATTGTGATTGTTTACTCAAGTCATGACCATAGCTCTAAGGTGGAACTTTCATAATTTGACTTAAATAATATTCTCAAATGTTTATAAACATATATTGATAATTTACTTCTACATTGTAACGATATTTTAACCATACCTCATGTTAACATCTCTTTATTTCATATTATCCTGGATTCAGGGTGCATATATAGATTTAACTTGTTCCAGTTGATGATAGGCATTGATTTCCATATTCAACCTGTCATGGTTTGACTGTCCCTGGGCATGAAAACTTTCTTCTTAGACCTTCCTGTTTGACTCCTGCAACCACCCTGTTTGCCTCCCCAAACATTATACTTGAAATCCCTCCAAAATTTCTCCTTCCCATCAGTTACAAAATGTATCAGGCATTTCTCTGCCTGGAGATTTGGCACTGGCCGCTCTTTTCATGAAGGTTTTTCATGGAGGATTTAGGCACCTGGGCTGCAAAGTGTCATCTTCAGTGACCATAGGGTGTCAGCAGGGCCAAAAACAAAGCAAACATTTAACCATTTCATTGACTGAATGAGACTTTTCAGAGTCATAGATTCAATTTAACTCCAATCTCATTATTTTTATCTTACTGTAATACAAATAATAATTCTAAATAAAATTAAAATTCTACATCAAAATCCTAATTTATTTAACATTACAATCCTCCCTCTCCAACATCCCTCTTATTCTGCTCTATTTCATTAATGGCACTTATATCTTCCAACATATCATGCCTCAATTTTCATTTCTTTTTTCTCTTTCGTTCTTTTTTTTTTTTTTTTTTTGAGACGGAGTTTCACTCTTGTTGCCCAGTCTGGAGTGCAATGGCACGATCTTGATTCACCGCAACCTCCGCCTCCTGGGTTCAAGAAATTCTCCTGCCTCAGCCTCCCAAGTAGCTGGAATTACAGGCATGCGCCACCATGCCCGGCTGATTTTTTTTTTTTTTTCTTTTTAGCATTCATTTGCACAGTTACAACATGTGGACAAACCCAGGTGAGATGAGCGAGTTCCCACTCACCCGGCAGACGCCGGGGCAGCCCCAGGAACTCGATGCCCAGCCCCGCCGCGGCCGCTATCCTCCTCGCCAACGTGTAGGCCATGAAGAAAGCGTCGGGTCTCTTGGGGACAAGGGGGGATGCCCCGGTCGCACAATCTCAAAGTCCCAAAAGCTGAAGGTCCGGAGCAAGGTGGCTGTGTCTTCGTGGTTCTTGTGGAAGCAAATGAAGACATGGTCGGCGCTCAGCTGCTCCTCGGCTAACTGCTGGAGAACTGCAAAGCTGTCCTCGCTCCCCTGGGACAGCGCACCTTCAGGGATCTCGATGCAGAGGCTGCGGCCGCTCAGCACGGCTCGCCAGTTAATGCGTTTGGCATCTGTGAGCCTAGGACGGACCAGTTGAGAATCCTCGTCTTGTCATTGGACGTTAGAATCTCTGTTACGTTCAGCCGATCATAGGAGTAGAGTAAGTTAGCTGAAAGATTGTGATCCCTTTGACGATTCCCTCGCCTACCCGGAATCTTCAGGGGTGGGCGAGGGGCATCGGGGTGCGCGAGGGGCGTCAGGAGCACCACCGAGACCCCGGGCCCCGGTTACTACAGCAGCGGAGGGAGACCCTGGAACTCTCGCTGCTGCGGCCGCTGCGGCTGTGCAGGCTGAGGAGCGGCCTGGTGCGGCTGGCGTGGACGGTGACGCTGGCGTTGATCCCCTTTCTTCTCTCGGGCAAAGCCCTGGCTTTTGAGGATCGCTGCAGGGAGGAGTTCACCATCCGGCCCCTGGAATCCGAAACCAGGAAAACCTCTGCCGCGCCTCTCTGCGCCGCCGCCGCTGCTCGCCATGCGCCCTTTTTTTTTTTTTTTTTTTTTTTTGAGACGGAGTCTTGCTCTGTCACCCAGGCTGGAGTGCTGTGGCCGGATCTCAGCTCACTGCAAGCTCCGCCTCCCGGGTTCCCGCCGTTCTCCTGCCTCAGCCTCCCGAGTAGCTGGGACTACAGGCGCCCGCCACCTCGCCCGGCTAGTTTTTTTGTATTTTTTAGTAGAGACGGGGTTTCACCGTGTTCGCCAGGATGGTCTCGATCTCCTGACCTCGTGATCCGCCCGTCTCGGCCTCCCAAAGTGCTGGGATTACAGGCTTGAGCCACCGCGCCCGGCCTCATGCGCCCTTTTTAAAGCACAAACTGAGACGTCCCGTAAGTTATCAAATATCTTAAGTTTATATTTATTTTTATAATAAATATGAAATTTATATTTATTCTTATTTATTTTTATAAATAAATACAAAAATAACATTTGAATTTATTCATCTCCCTTTGAATTTTTACATCCATTGACATTGGTTAAGTGATCTTGTAAAAAAAAAAAACCTACTTTATTTCCTGTCACTAGGCGAAAAGTGGCTTCCTTTGCTCATATTTTGTCATAACAGCTTTCATAATAATTTTAAAAAGCCAATAAAACCCTAAACAAGAAAGGAAATAAATTAATTTATATAAATTATAATTTATGGCTTGCCTTTGCTCTGCATAATTACATAGTCAATGGAAGTAGTCCCTGCTGATTTCAACTTGGAATCAACTTACAGACAAAGCACAAAAGACTGAATGTAAATGTTTTCCATCCTGATTGTGTAAAAGTGAAACTACACATGATAGAAGTCGGAGGGTGAGCCTGGGGGAAAATGCTGAAAGGGAAGGGAAAGTCTCTGATATCTGCATTTAAAAAAAAACGAGGAGTCCGGCCGGGCGCGGTGGCTCACGCCTGTAATCCCAGCACTTTGGGAGGCCAAGGTGGGCGGAGCACGAGGTCAGGAGTTCGACACCAGCCTGGCCAACATGGTGAAACCCCGTCTCTACTAAAAACACAAAAATTAGCCGGGCATGGTGGTATACGCCTGTAATCCCAGCTACTCAGGAGGCTGAGGCAAGAGAATCGCTTGATCCCGGGAGGTGGAGGTTGCAGTGAGCCAAGATCAGGCCACTGCACTCCAGCCTGGGGGACAGAGCGAGACTCTATCTCAAAAAAAAAAAAAAAAAAAAAAAAAAGCCAGGCGCGGTGGCTCATGCCTGTAATCTCAGCACTTTGCGAGGCTGAGGCGGGCGGATCACGAGGTCAGAAGATCAAGACCATCCTGGCTAACACGGTGAAAACCCGTCTCTATTAAAAATAAAAAAAATTGGCCGGGCATGGTGGCTAGCGCCTGTAGTCCCAGCTACTAGGGAGGCCAAGACAGGAAAATCGCTTGAAACCCCAGGAGGCGGAGCTTGCAGTGAGCAGAAATTAAGCCACTGCGGCTCCAGCCTGGGCTACAAGGCAAGACTCCATCTCAAAAAAAAAAAAAAAAAAAAAAAAAAAAAAAAGAGAGAGAGGACCTAAAACAGTCAGTCCTATAACTGTATTGAGAGAAGAGGAGGATTGTGTTAGCTTAACCCAAAAATAGACAAATCAAGGAATGGTGGCATAGTATGTTATTTAGAAATATGAAGGTAAGCACAAGAGAGGAAAAACGTCTTTTAATAGAGTTATTTTTTAAAAGCTTCCCATTGGGGAATGGGTCAGGGGAAGAAAGTGAGGATGGGTAGAACAGAGCCTTGTCTCGGGCAGCTACAAGACAGTGGACACTTGCACCTGTCCTCCAGAAAATACCCTTTATGTAGCAAGTTTTGTGGGTTTTTTTTTTTTTTTTTTTTTTTTTTGTAAAACGTGTGCAGTTAGTCATGTCTCAGACACTCTTGCAAAACTCATGACCACTGGGGAAGTTAGATAAGCGTCTTCGTGAGGGGTTATCTATGCTACAGGCATTGTTTCTGTGGGACTGCCTTGGTATGCAGGAGTCAAATATGGGTCATTATGTAGGTTTAGCTTGAAAATGGCATTACTCTTGCCATGCAACAGGCTGTTCTCCAAACGAAGAAAACAATTCCTTGTACAATAACATCAAGAAATAATGTATTCAGGAATAAATTTAGCAAAAGAAGTGCAAGACTTATACAATGGAAACTACAGAATACCATTGAAAGAAATTAAAGCAGATCTAAATAAATGGAAAGGCCTCCTATGTTCATAGATCAGATTATTATTAAAATGGACATATTCCCCAAATTGATCTACAGATTCAATGCAATCCCTATAAAAAATCCTAACTGGATTTTTTTTCAGAAATTGATGAGCTGATTCTAAAATTCATATGCAAATGTAAGGGAACTAGAATAGCCAAAACAATATTGAAAAAGAAGAGCAAATTTTGGGACTCTCACTTCCTGATTTCAAAATCTACTACAAAGCTACAATAATCAAAACAGTGTGGTGGTAGTGTAGGGATGACATATAGATCAATGGAATAGGAATGAAAGTTCAAAAATAAATTCTCCTATTATGACCTATTCATTTTTGACAAGGCTGCCAAAACAATTCAATCAGAAAGATAATCTTTTCGACAAAAGGTGCTGGGACAATTGGATATCCACATTCAAAAGAATGGAAATGAGGAGTGACTGACTGATAATGGGTACAAGATTCTTTTGGGGGTGATTACAGCATTCTAAAATAGATTCTGGTGGTGGCTGCCTAAATATGTATACTAAAACCCATAGATTTTATGCTGTAGGTGAATTTTATGGTACATAATTATATATAAATAAAGTTGTTTTTTTTTTTTTTTTTTTTTGAGACGGAGTCTCGCTCTGTCGCCCAGGCTGGAGTGCAGTGGCGCGATCTCAGCTCACTGAAAGCTCCGCCTCCCGGGTTCACTCCATTCTCCTGCCTCAGCCTCCCGAGTAGCTGGGACTACAGGTGCCCACCACCTCACCCGGCTAGTTTTTTGTATTTTTTTTTTTTAGTAGAGACGGAGTTTCACCGTGTTAGCCAGGATGGTCTCGATCTTCTGACCTCGTGATCCGCCCGTCTCGGCCTCCCAAAGTGCTGGGATTACAGGCTTGAGCCACCGCGCCCGGCCTTTTTTTTTTTTCTCTTGAGTCAGAGTCTTGCTCTTGTCAGCCAGGCTGGAGTGCAGAGGTGCCATCTCTGTTCACTGCAACCTCCACCTCCCAGGCTTGAGCAATTCTCATGCCTCAGCCACCTGAGTAGCTGGGATTACAGGTGTGTGCCACCATGTCTGGCTAATTTTTGTATTTTTATTACCATGTTGGCCAGGCTGATCTCGAGCTCCTGACTTCAGATGATTCACCTATCTCAGCCTCCCAAAGTGCTGGGATTACAGGCATGAGCCACTAGGCCCAGCCCCAAGGATGCTTCTTAACATTTTACAATGTTTTCAGCTAGGCAATCATCTACAAAAAAGGATTATCTATCCGAAAACATCAATAGTGCTGAGACTGAGACATCTTGATCTAGAGAAAAAGCAAGGTCCTTACAATGGCCTATAAAGCTCTACCTACTCTGGCTCTGGCTGCCTCTATTGTCATCCCCCTCCACTCTCCTTATTGCTCACTCTCCTTCAGGCACACTGGCCTAGTTGCTGTTTCTCAGATACACCAGGCTCACTTTTTCCTTGGAGCCTTTGCATGTGTTATTCCTCTTGCTTAAGAGCCTCTTCCCTCATGATCATATGGCTAAATCCCCCATCTTTTTTCAAGTCTTTGAACAAATGTCCCTTCCCAATGAGACCTACCTTGACCATCCTATTTAAAATTATAACACTTCTGGCCAGTGCGATGGCTCACGCCTGTGATGCCAGCACTTTGGGAGGCCGAGGTGGGCGGATCACCTGAGGTCAGGAGTTCAAGACCAGCCTGGCCAACGTTGTGAAATCCCATCTCTACTAAAAAATCCAAAAATTAGCTGGGCATGGTGGCAGGCACCTGTAATCCCAGCTACTCAGGAGGCTGATGCAGGAGAATCAGTTGAATCCGGGAGGCAGAGATTGCGGTGAGCTGAGATCACACCATTGCACTCCAGCCTGGGGAACAAGAGAGAGACTTAGTCTCAAAAAAAAAAAAAAAAAAAGAGAAAAAAAAATTACAACACTCCTGTAGTCACTAGCACCCCTTCTTGTCCTGTTCTATTTCTTTTTTAAAATTCCCTGTTATTATTGCCTTAGAATCTATCGTTTACTTTGATTATTTAGCATGTCTATTGCTGTTGTTTGTCTTCCCTAAGCATCACAAGGGTCCTCATCCATTTTGCTCACTGACCTATCCCAGTTCTTGGGATATTGTAGCTGTCAATAAATATTTATTGAATAAGTTGAATGAATACACTTGATTCCTTCCAAAGCCTTTAAAAACATATTGGCATTCACTATTCAATATCTATGCCAAATTTCCAAAAGACATTTTAAAGCCAAGTATTTATTAAAAATATAAATTACATATTGTAAATTATACCTAATAGCACGTTCTTTCTTTCTTTCTTTTTCTTTTTCCTTTTTTTTTATGAGATGGAGTCTCGCTCTGTCACCCAGGCTGGAATGCAGTGGTAAGATCTCAGCTCACTGCAACCCCCACTTCCCAGGTTCAAGCGATTCTCCTGCCTCAGCCTCCCGAGTAGCTGGGATTACAGGCATGCAGCAACTACACCTGGCTAATTTTTGTATTTTTAGTAGAGGCAAGATTTCACCACATTGGCCAGGCTGGTCTCAAACTTCTGACCACAGATGATCTGCCCGTTTTGGCCTCCTAAAGTGCTGGAATTACAGGTGTCAGCCACTGTGCTCGACCAATAATACACTCTTAACCCTAGACAAGACTTTTTGATAATTCATAGATTATTCTCTCACACTGCGGTGCTAGTCTCCAGGGGATAAATTGCACAGCCAGTTAAAGTGTAACTGGGTTTCCAGAATCTCATTGCTTCTACATTCAGGATTCAAAGGTAAAATTGTATTTCTGGCAAGCACTGGGCCAACCCATTTACCCCAGCTTCTCTCCATTACTTTTTCTTTTTTTCTTTTTTTGAGACAGAGTCTCACCCTGTTACAGTGGTGCGATCTTGGCTTACTGTGATCTCTGCTTCCTGCATTCAAGTGATTCTCCTGCCTCAGCCCCCCAAGTAGTTGGGATTACAGGTGTGTGCCACCACACCCGCTAATTTTTGTATTTTTGGTAGAGAAAGGGTTTCACCATGTTGGCCAGGCTGGTCTTGAACTTCTGGCCTCAAATGATCTGCCCACCTCATCTCCCGAAGTGCTGGGATTACAGCTGTGAGACTTCGCCCTCAGCCTCTCCATTGCATTTTGGGAAACATACTGCATTAAGATCGTGGAATTAATGAAATCAGTCTCTGTTCAGTCTTGATGTTGCCCCCAAATTTTCCAAATAATGCAGACACAGAAAACACCCCCACCACACACATAAACATACATACACAAGCACACACATTATAGAAAAGCAATAGTTTAGCTTTGTTCATAAACATTTGGAAAACTCCAAATTGTTTCCATGGGTTGGGCAGCTCGTGTTTAGCAATGAACAACCCCATTACATAAGATAAAATAACTCTTTTTTTTTTTTTTTTTTTTGAGACAGAGTCTCGCCCTGTCACCCAGGCTGGAGTGCAATGGCACAATCTCGGCTCACTGCAACCTCTGCCTCCCAGGTTCACGCCATTCTCCTGCCTCAGACTCCTGAGTAGCTGGGTCTACAGGCAACCGCCACCATGCCCAGCTAATTTTTTGTATTTTTAGTAGAGACGGGGTTTCACCTTGTTAGCCAAGATGGTCTTGATCTCCTGACCTCATGATCCGCTTGCCTCGGCCTCCCAAAGTGCTGGGATTACAGGCGTGAGCCATCATGCCGGGCCAAGATAAAATAATTCTTAATCCTTAAACCATAATAACTTAAAAATTAGCTAGAAAGGCAGCCTTATTTACTTTTCATTTCGTAGTATGATCCACAAACATCAACTTAAATTTATACATTAAGAAATCATAAATTTTATTTCTTTTTTTTCCTTTTTTTTTTTTGAGACAAAGTCTCGCTCTGTCACCCCTGCTGGAGTGAAGTGGCGCCATCTCAACTCACTGCCAGCTCCTCCTCCCGGGTTCACGCCATTCTCCTGCCTCAGCCTCCCGAGTAGCTGGGACAACAGGCACTCGCCACCACGCCCAGATAAGTTTTTGTATTTTTAGTAGAGATGGGTTTCACCATGTTAGCCAGGATAGTCTTGATCTCCTGACCTCGTGATCCGCCCACCTCGGCCTCCAAAAGTGCTGGCATTACAGGTGTGAGCCACTGCACCCAGCTAAGAAATCACATTTTCTTAAATAATTAAGTTGTGTGGGGAAAAGAGAGATCAGACTGTCACTGTGTCTATATAGAAAGAAGTAGACATAAGAAATTCCATTTTGTTCTATATTTGAGACGCTGTTAATCTGTGACCCTACCCCCAACCTTGTCCTTGCAAGAGACATGTGCTGTGGTGACTCAAGGTTTAAAGGATTTGGGGCCGTGCAGGGTGTGCTTTGTTAAACAAGTGCCTGAAGACAGTATGCTTGTGAAAAGTCATCACCATTCTCTTAATCTCAAGGACCCAGGGACACGTACACTGCCAAAGGTCGCAGGGATCTCTGTCTAGGAAAGCTAGGTATTGTCCAAGGTTTCTCCCCATGTGATAGTCTGAAATATGGCCTCGTGGGAAGGGAAAGACCTGATCGTCCCCCAGCCTGACACCTGTGAAGGGTCTGTGCTGAGGAGGATTAGTATAAGAGGAAAGAAGGCCTCTTGGCAGTTCAGATAGAGAAAAGCACCTGTCTCCTGCCCGTCCCTGGGCAATGGAACATCTCAGTGTAAAACCCGATTGTATGTTCTGTTTACTGAGAAAGGAGAAAACCGCCTTAGGGCGAAAGGTGGGACTTGCTAGCGCAATGCTGCTTTTTATGCACTAAAAAGGTTTATGGAGATGTTTACATATGCATATCAAGGCACAGCACTTTTCCTTAAACTTATGTCACAGAGATCTTTATTCATATGTCTTACTGCTGACCTTCTCCCTACGATGATCCTGTTATCCTGCCACTTCCCTTTTTCTAAGATGGTAAAGATAATGATCAATAAATACTGAGGGAACTCAGAGACCGGTGCCGGCGTGGGTCCTCTGTATGCTGAGCACCGCTCCCCTGGGCCCACTTTTTCTTTCTCTATACTTTGTTTCTCAAAGTATAGAGAAAGAATTTCTTTCTCAAGTCTCTGTTCCACCTAACGAGAAACGCCCACAGGTGTGGAAAGTATTTCTTTTCTCAAGTCTCTTGTTCAAAACAGAGAAAGTATTTCTTTTCTCAAGTCTCTCGTTCCACCTAACGAGAAACGCCCACAGGTGTGGAGGGGCAGGCCACCCCTTCAAGGTGGAGTAGGCCGGGCGCGGTGACTCAGGCCTGTAATCCCAGCACTTTGGGAGGTCAAGGCGGGAAGATCACAAGGTCAGGAGATCGAGATCATCCTAGCTAACACGTGAAACCCCATCTCTACTAAAAATACAAAAAAATTAGCCAGGTGTGGTGGCGGGCACCTGTAGTCCCAGCTACTCGGGAGGCTGAGGCAGGAGAATGGTGTGAACCCGGGAGGCGGAGCTTGCAGTGAGCTGAAATCACGCCACTGCACTCCAGCCTGGGTGACAGAGCGAGACTCCATCTCAAAAAAAAAAAAAAACAAAAAACCCATACATATTATAATTATATATTTCAAAATATGCAAACTGAAAATAAAACGTGTTTTACTCAAGTTAGGTTTGTTACTACGTGTGAAAAAATGAATTGTGATTGTTCAAGTGGCCCACAAAAGTATGTGTTAAACTGAAAGGGGTTCAAAAAAATCAAGAACACGTGTTTAGTGCTGATCTCTGGCACAAGTATCTTAAGATAACTTAACACTTTGGGAGGCTAAGGCAGGTGGATGACTTGAGGCCAGGAGCTTGAGACCGACCTGGCCAACAAGGCGAAACCCCATCTCTACTAAAAATACAAAAATTAGCCAGGCAGGGTGGCACACACTTGTAATCCCAGTTATTTGGGAGGCTGAGGCATGAGAATTGCTTGAGTCTGAGAGGCAGAGGTTGCAGTGAGCAGAGATCGCACCACTGCACCCCAGCCTGGGCAACAGAGTGAGACTCTGCTCAAAAAAAAAAAAAAAGAAAAGTAAGATAATTTAAGATTATTATTATTATTATTTTAGAGCAGGGTCTCACTACGTTGCCCAGGTTGGAATTCAGTGGCTATTTACAGGCATAATCACAATACACTACAGCCTCAAACTTCTGGGCACAAGTGATCCTCCCACTTCAGCCTCTGGAGTAACTGGAACTACGGGGTGCACGCCACCACGCCCAGCAATTCTACTGTTTTGCTCAATACACGGCTCCTAGTTAATACAACTAGCTTGGCACATTTATGTTGTCTTGAACTGAAATTTTAGTATTTTCTTTTCAGTATCTAAATATGGAGATGTTGCCTACAAGTTTTTTGTTTGTTTGTTTGTTTTTTGAGACGGAGTCTCGCTCTGTCGCCCAGGCTAGAGTGCAGTGGCCGGATCTCAGCTCACTGCAAGCTCCGCCTCCCGGGTTCACGCCGTTCTCCTGCCTCAGCCTCCTGAGTAGCTGGGACTACAGGCCCCCGCCACCTTGCCCGGCTAGTTTTTTGTATTTTTTAGTAGAGACGGGGTTTCACCGTGTTAGCCAGGATGGTCTCAATCTCCTGACCTCGTGATCCACCCGTTTCGGCCTCTCAAAGTGCTGGGATTACAGGCTTGAGCCACCGCGCCTGGCCCCGTTGCCTACAACTTTTAATTGAAATTCCCAGATATGGTACAGTTTTATTTCCTGTTCTTTTTAGTGGTGTTCTTTTAAAAAAAAAAAAAAAAGAAGAAGAAGTAGGGAACTATTAAGTTACATTGATAAATCTGACACCACAGAAGCACAGAATCTTGCAGCTGAAAGAAGTGCCCAAAAGAAACGGAGTGATGGCTCACACCTGTAATACCAGCCCTTTGGGACGCCAAGGCGAGCAGATCACTTGAGGTCAGGAGTTCGAGATCAGCCTGGCCAACATGGTAAAACCCCATCTCTACTAAAATACAAAAATTAGCTGAGCATGGTGGCATGCTTATAAGTTTATAATCTCAGCTGCTCCAGAGGCTGAGGCAGGAGAATTGCCTGAACCCGGGAGGTGGAGGTTGCAGTGAGTCGAGATCACGCCACTGTACTCTAGCCTAGGTGACAGAGCCATACTCTGTCTCAAAAAAAAAAAAAAAAAAGAATTGATAAAAATAATTTATTCCATCACTCCCTACCCCTATTTGTTGTTGTTGTTGTTGTAGTATATTTTTGAGACTGAGTCTCACTCTGTCACCAAGGCTAGAGTGCAGTGGTTCAATCTCAGCTCACTGCAACTTCTGCCTCCCATGTTCAAGTGATTCTCCTGTCTCAGCCTCCCAAGTAGCTGGGATTACAGGTGCCTGCCACCACACCCAGCTAATTTTTGTATTTTTAGTAGAGACTGGGTTTCACCACGGTGGCCAGGCTGGTCTCGAACTCCTGACCTCTGGTGATCCACCTGCCTCAGCCTCCCAAAGTGCTGGGATTACAGGCATGAGCCACCTCTCCTGACCTAGACTTTTTTTAAAAAAAAAACTGGGAGTATGGCCGTAATCCCAGCACTTTGAGAGGCCTAGGCAGACAGATTGTGTGAGTCTAGGAGTTCAAGACCAGCATGGGCAACATGGCAAAGCTCTGTCTCCCCCCCCAGAAAAAAAAAAGCCGGGGCTTGGTGGCTCACGTCTGTAATCCCAGCATTTTGGAAGACCGAGGAGGGTGGATCACTTGAGGTCTGGGGTTTGAGACCAGCCTGGCCAACGTGAAACCCTCATCTCTAGTAAAAATACAAAAATTAGCCAGGTGTGGTGGCATGTGCCTGTAATCCCAGCTACTGGGGAGGTTAAGGCAGGAGAATAGCTTGAATCTGGGAGATGGAGGTTGCAGTGAGTTGAGATCACGCCACTGCACTCCAGCCTGGGCGACAGAGTGAGACTCTGTCTCAAAAAAAAAAAAAAAAACTGTTATAAGATGATCTGGCTCCTACTCTTGGTCTCTTTATGCTGCACTCATTTCTCATAAGTAAAGATTTTTATGTCAATAATTTATGACTTATTAAATAGATTGGTGTTCTAATTCATAAAATCAAAGGTATTTGAAGTCACTTATAGCAAGAACACAAAAAATAAAGTAGAAATGAAGATGGGACATTCTAGTCATTGAGAAAACCAGGCACCCAGCTTTGGGTACACAAGTCTGAAGTCCTTGGACATCTTTACCTGATTTATCTTCTTTTTGTTTCTATGTTTTTTTGTTTTTCTTTCAGTAATCTTCTACAATCTCCTTTGCAGTATGGAGAATGGTTGGAAAACGTTCTCAGAATGTATTTTCTCTTGGCATATTGCTAAATATTTGTGGGGAAAAGAAAGAGATCAGCCTGTTACTGTGTCTATACAGAAAGAAGTAGACATAAGAGACTCCATTTTGTTCTGTATTTGAGATGCTGTTAATCTGTGACCCTACCCCCAACCTTGTCCTTGCAAGAGACATGTGCTGTGGTAACTCAAGGTTTAATGGATTTTGGGCATGCAGGGTGTGTCTTTGTTCCTAGAAAAGCTAGGTATTGTCCAAGGTTTATCCCCATGTGATAGGATGAAACAATGTTGCTAAAAGGTTTATCTCAAGGCACAGGATTTTCCTTTGAACTTATTCATGTCACAGAGATCCTTGTTCTTATGTCTTACTGCTAATTTCCTCCCTAAAAACGATCCTATTGTCCTGCCACTCCCTTCTTTAAGATGGTAAAGATAATTATCTATAAATACTAAGGGAACTCAGAGGCCGGTGCGGCGTGGGTCCTCTGTAAGCTGAGCGCCGGTCCCCTGGGCCCCCGCTTTTCTTTCTCTATACTTTGTCTCTGTGTCTTATTTCTTTTCTCAAGTCTATCGTTCCACCTAACGAGAAACACCCACAGGTGTGGAGGGGCAGGCCACCCCTTCAATATTGGGGAAGGAATAGCCTTGTTATATGTGGTATCGGGTGTTCTTTTTTATGTCTTTATTTTATTTTATTTTATTTTATTTTATTTTTTTAGGAAATATTTTTTAAAAAACAAAAATAAAATTAGAGACAGGGTCTCACTATGTTGCCCAAGCTGGTCTCGAACTCCTGGGCTCAAGTAATCCACCCACCTCAGCCTCCTAAGGTGCTAGGATTACAGGCATGAGCCACTGTACCCAGCTGGTATCAGATATTTTTGAGTGTCCATCTGAGAGCATTACCAAGGCTTAAGGGAAGATGCTACGTGTTTCATTCCAAGCAACATGTATTTGCTTGGAATGTTTGTTACAAAACAAACATTGGACAAAATATCGGCCTCTTCCCAGCTCTCTTAGTCAAAAATATCCTCCACCCACTACTGCTTAGAAGCTACTGATGTATGGCACTTGATTGTGATGGACGAGGGGCACTGGACTGGGATGGAATGGTTTAGTATGTGCACGCTGAGGCCATTAAAATCCTTTGCAAAAGTTGATTCCTCAGAACTGTGTCTGACCCCGAGATGCCATTGTGCCTCATGAGCTCCTAAAGTCTCCTAAGGCCTTGCAGGCTATATGTAGCAGTCAGGTTAGGTTCTTAGGCTCTGTAGTCAGAATTACTAGCTTCAAATTCTGTTTCTTACTAGTTGTCTAACTTTGCACTTAACTTCATGTCTTGGTTTCTACATTGAAAATTCAGGGCCGGGCGCGGTGGCTCAAGCCTGTAATCCCAGCACTTTGGGAGGCCGAGACGGGCGGATCACGAGGTCAGGAGATCGAGACCATCCTGGCTAACGCGGTGAAACCCCGTCTCTACTAAAAAATACAAAAAACTAGCCGGGCGCGGTGGCCGGCGCCTGTAGTCCCAGCTACTCGGGAGGCTGAGGCAGGAGAATGGCGTAAACCCGGGAGGCGGAGCTTGCAGTGAGCTGAGATCCGGCCACTGCACTCCAGCCTGGGCGACAGAGCGAGACTCTGTCTCAAAAAAAAAAAAAAAGAAAATTCAGGATGATTGAGCTCACTTCATAAGGTGGTTGAATTTAATTAACTAATTAAATTAGTTAATTTCCATAACCTCTAAGAAAGTTCATGGTTCATAGTAAGTGCTCAATAAATGTTGGTAATAATTACTGGTCTTTTCTCCCTGGTAGGTATGGCTACTAACAAATATATAGCTTTCTGGTGGCTTTGATCTGATCCACAGTGTTAAGAGCACCAACATGACAGGTAGATTCTATGCTTACTCCTCCCATAGGGCCTCCTCCTTCTGCGTACAATACTCTCCTGTTCATCTCCAATCCCAGTTGTGTAACCGCCCAAGGAGTTCGCTTTGCCCACTGTCTAGACAGAGCCAACCAATTCATGAAGACGGGGAATTGCAATACAGAAAGAGTAATTCAAGCAGAGCCGGCTGTGCGAGAGAACAGAGTTTTATTATTACTCAATTCTGTCTCCCTGAGCAGTTTTTAAGGATAATTAGCTGGGCGTGGTGGTGGGTGCCTGTAATCCCAGCTACTTGGGAGGCTGAGGCAGGGAATTTCTTGAACCCAGGAGGCGGAGGTTGCAGTGAGCTGAGATCGCACCATTGCACTCTAGCCTGGGTGACAGCAGCAAAACTCTGTCTCGAAAAAAAAAAAAAAAGAAACGTATGACTCCCAAATAGAAGGCATATTTGAGACCAGCTACATTCTCTAAAAGTGTTCTGTTGTGTTATTTTTGCATAGCCTGATTAAACATTTAATGCACTTATCCAATTCTTTCTTACCTGTGGATTTTTTTTTCTCTGATGGCTATAATCATATAATTTTACAAAGGGCTATTGATCACTGTAATTTAGCTTATCTGTTTATTACAAAATGCCATTTAACTCTTACTAAGTCATCAAATTCTGGTAACTGGCATAAAAATAACTCTGGGGCAGCCAGCAAGCAATCAGGAATTGCTGAGGCCTGTATGGTTCAATTACTTTGAGTAAAGTCTACACATTTCGATAACTGTTATGGTGAAATAATCTTGTGTGCATTTTTTATTTTACTTAGAAATAAGAGTTTGTTGAATAGATTCTCTTTTTTTCTGATGGCCTAGTGTTGCTTGCCAAAATGCAATAAAGCTGAGCTTCAGGATCTTAGTGCTTTCCAGGCCTGAACTGCTAGCATTTTGTTTTGCTTCTCAGAAGAGAAAAGCATTCTCATCAAAGACCATATTTATTAATACACTGGCATATGGCCGGGCGCGGTGGCTCAAGTCTGTAATCCCAGCACTTTGGGAGGCCGAGGCGGGTGGATCACGAGGTCAGGAGATCGAGACTATCCTGGCTAACATGGTGAAACCCCGTCTCTACTAAAAATACAAAAAATTAGCCGGGCACGGTGGCGGGCGCCTGTAGTCCCAGCTACTTGGGAGGCTGAGGCGGGAGAATGGCGTGAACCCGGGAGGCGGAGCTTGCAGTGAGCCGAGATCACGCCACTGCACTCCAGCCTGGGAGACACAGTGAGACTCCGTCTCAAAAAAAAAAAAAAAAAAAAAAAAAAATACACTGGCATATTTCGTTCCTGAGTGTGACAAGAGAATTAAGGATAGAAGAAATTTCAGTTCTTTCAAATCCACCCACAAGAAACAATTGAATGGAGCCTTCCTAACATGAGGCTATTTTAAGAAGGGGAAGGATGCTAATTTTTGGGCGCCGATAGACAAAGGAGGAAGCAATGACACCAACAGCCTCATTCTCCCTAATTGCCCATCCTTCTCCTAGCAGTGTTCTCCCTCAGGATGGAAGTGCCTGGAAGTGCTTCTAGTGGCCACTCCTGAACCACAGACTATCCTGGGTTAACATCTTCTGTTGTATATTCAGAAGGAAAAAACCAAGGAGTCATCTGTGGTCTCAGGGTATCATCTGAACAAGCAATATGCACCCAGCGAAGAACACTCTATCCCCTTAGAGAGTTTCCAGTCCTTTCCCACATAAACAGACTAACACCTGCACTCCTTTCCTCATCTCTCAGGGCATGTCTGTCACAAACAGAACTTTCAGAAATCCTTTATGAAGGTATAGACTTCAAACTCCTGTGAGTTTGGTTATTATGAATCTACTCTTTGAGCCTAATCCTCTTTGGGCACACTGACAGAGCTCAGACCCTGGGCTAGGAAGTCCCTGTTTGGCCAGCTTGTCAGACTCTATTGCTGTCATCCCTAGTCCATTTAAAGGGAACTGCAAGAGTTACAACATTCTGTATATTTCAATTAACATTACTGTACTAGGGAAAGTAGTGATGCTTCCTTTCAGTTGGAGATTTATTGTCTCTAAATTGGGGGTCTTCTCAATCCAAGTTTGCCCTGTGAACATGTTGTGAAATTGTCATCTGAAGCAGGCCCCTCAAAGATGGTTGAGAAGCCTTGCATTTTCCTGAAGAGCAGAGGACACTGTTTGTCTTGGTAGAATTCCAAGCCCAATCAGTAGCTACGAAGAGCAAGAAGAAAGGAGCATGTGTTCAAAGCTTTTTCTTATCAAGTCTTTAGAGTGCAGGCCCTGGGAAAAATGCTGCAGGTACATTAGGATGGAAAGATTATGCTTGGAGAAGGCCCTTGGCTAATGAGAACATAGCAGTCTAGTAGAA
Organism: Theropithecus gelada; assembly: GCF_003255815.1. NCBI lineage: Eukaryota > Metazoa > Chordata > Mammalia > Primates > Cercopithecidae > Theropithecus > Theropithecus gelada. The sequence continues at coordinate 67,815,541 of NC_037668.1, read as the reverse complement.
TATTGAGGAGCCCTTTGAGGAGAAAACAATTAGCTTTTCCGAAGCTTTCCTTATTAGAGACCAACTCACTATTACTAGTAAATTAGACATACTAAGAATTAGATTATTCAAGAAAAAGGACTTCAGCCACAGAAGTAAAATGGGCAGAGTTAGATCAAGAGGAAGCAAATATTCAATAGGAAGCAAAGAGTAAACAATACATGCATTCCTTGCTAGTAATAAGGTAAAAAATGCAAGAGAAAGCACATTTAGGATTCTATTTGACCTTTCTCAAATAAAGAAAACTGTATTTAAAATAGTAGCCCCCATTTCTTTTTTTTTTTTTTTTTTTTTTTTTTTTTTTTTTTTTT
>NC_037668.1:67685230-67815093 GCF_003255815.1 Theropithecus gelada | reverse complement strand
TTTTTTGAGACAGAGTCTTGCTCTGTCACCCAGGCTGGAGTGCAGTGGCCGGATCTCAGCTCACTGCAAGCTCCGCCTCCCGGGTTCCCGCCATTCTCCTGCCTCAGCCTCCGGAGTAGCTGGGACTACAGGCGCCCGCCACCTCGCCCGGCTAGTTTTTTTGTATTTTGTAGTAGAGACGGGGTTTCACCGTGTTCGCCAGGATGGTCTCCATCTCCTGACCTCGTGATCCGCCCGTCTCGGCCTCCCAAAGTGCTGGGATTACAGGCTTGAGCCACCGCGCCCGGCCAGTAGCCCCCATTTCTGATGAGATTGTGACAAAATTGAGGTGAGAATAGGAATGACAATAGGGATACCATTTGGGAAAACAACATAGCCATAACTAGCAACAGGCTTTTATTGACTGTATAGTTCAATGATTTTTAATATATTTTCAGAATTGTACAACCATTAGCACAATCTAGAAACAGTCTCGAAAACATTAATATCCTTGAAATTACTCCTGGATCAAGAGCAGTTGTTATTCTGTGTTGAGTACTAACTCAGAGCCAAACACTTTGTATGTAATTTATTAATTTCAATTCTCACAACAATCCTATGAGGAAGGTGTTATTAGTGACCCTTCTTGATAAATGAAATACTGAGATATGGAGAAGTGAAGAAATTTGCCCAAACTACCATGGATAGTGTTAAAAATCAGATCATCTCTTTCCAGAACCTGTACTCATAACCAACCACTACACTATAAGGAAATAATATAACAAAAGTAAAAAAACTCCATGCAGGAAGAGTTAATTACAGAATTCTGCAGGATCCAATAATGGGCATAAGTTAAATGCTCTATGATCCAACACAGAATAGGTTTAATAGATTTTGGTGTGTCTGCTACTCAGCCATAAAAAAGGAAAATAGTAGAGCCTGTAGAAATAAGGAAAATATTTATGAGATTCAATAGCAGAGAATAGTAGTTGTTGGATGAATGAATAAGCCAGCATAGCCCCTGCCTTCTTCAATATCTGTCCTTCACAAATGATCATCAATTGCTGTGTACCCAGGGCCAAGCCAGTGTCTTCAATGCATAGGGCTCTCCAAGTGGCTGTGAGGTGGTAAGATCTTTTCACTGGGTGAGTCACAGGAAATGACTCCAATAGTCAGGCTCTTTCTGAGCTGAGACCTAGCTGGGCATTGGAAATGTTCTCCAAGGACAAAGGTTTTGGTTTTGGTTTTGGTTTTTTGAGATGGAGTCTCTGTCATGCAGGCTGGAGTGCAATGGCACAATCTTGGCTCACTGCAACCTCAACCTCCTGAGTTCAAGCGATTCTCCTACCTCACAGTAGCTGAGATTACAGGCACGTGCCACCACACCCAGCTAATTTTTGTATTCTTAGTAGAGATGGAGTTTCACCATGTTGGCCAGGCTGGTCTAAACTCCTGGCCTCAAATGATCCGCCTGCCTTGGCCTCCCAAAGTGCTGGGATTACAGGCATGAGCCACCGTGCTCGGCCCCCATGGACAAAGTTTTGATGGTGTCCTCTGTGTCTGCAAAATATTGAAAAGACATCTGCATGTGAACAAAATCTGGAAGACAGTATGCAAAAAATTAAAAATAGTTGCAATGTTTGCTGGAAGAATTGTAGGAGGTTACTTCTTTTTAAAATTTTTTCTACAATGTTGTTACACTATCTTTTTCAACACTGTTTTGAAGAAAAGGGATCTCCTTGACTTTCACCTTGATGTTCTTAAGACAAAAGCCAAATCAATGAATGACTCATTGCTGGCCACATCGGACCCAAGTGTTAGACACTGACAAGACTCCATCCTCCAAAGAATAGCTTGGTTAGAAGTATTTAATTGTTCTAGATTCTGGAGATATGGCAAAGCATAAGATTGAATCCCCGCTCTCTCAAAGCTTACATACTAGAACTGTGTTGCCCAGTACAGTAGCCATTGGCCACATGTGGCTATTTAAATTTAAATTTAAATCAGTTAAAATTAGATTAAATTAAATTAAAAATGCATTTGTTCATTCATACTAGCCACATTTCAAGTGCATAGGAGTCACATGGTAACTAGTGGCTTCTGTATTGGACAGCTCAAATATAAAAATACTTTCATCATTGCAGAAAATTCTATTGGTTAGTCCTCTGTTAGAGAGAAGAGTTTGACAACAATCAAGTAAACAAAAATGGACAAGAGTAGCCATTGCTCTGAAGAAAATAAAAAACAGTACTGCCTTGTATTGTAGACTGACGATCTTTGGGAAGGCATCTCCAAGGGACTCACATTTGAGCTGAAAAACTAATGACAAGAATGAGCCAGTCATGCAAAGATTTGGGTACAGAATGTCTTAGGAAGAAGGTGAGGCAACTGTAAATGCCATTGAGGTAGGAGGTGAAACTCATCTCCAGAGGCGGGACTTGAACCTCGAACCCGATAGAGAAATAGCTAAAACAGGGAAGAGGCCAAAGCTCCTCTCTATAAGGCAGCCCCACTAGTGTGCCATGTCAGTTTACTGTTGCCATGACAACACCTGAAGTTACCGCTCTTTCTTTTCTTTTTTTTTTTTTTTGAGACGGAGTGTCTGTTGCCCAGACTGGAGTGCAGTGGTGCGATCTTGGTTCACTGCAACCTCCTCCTCCCAGGTTCAAATGATTCTCCTGCCTCATCATCCTGAGTAGCTGGGACTACAGGCATGCGCCACCATGCCCGGCTAATTTTTGTATTTTTAGTAGAGATGGAGTTTCACCATATTGGTCAGGCTGGTCTTGAACTCCTGACCTTGTGATCTGCCCACCTCAGCCTCCCAAAGTGCTGGGATTACAGGTGTGAGCCACCACGCCTGGCCAGTTACTGCCTTTTCCATGGCAATGACCTGACAACCTTTTTTTCTAGAAAATTCTGCATAATATTCCCCTTAATTTGCATATAATTAAAAGTCAGTATAACAATGACTCCAGAACTGCCACTGAGCTCCTACTGTGAGCACACTGCCTTTGGTGTAGCCTTGCTCCTCAAGGAGCAATACTACTGCTGCTGCTGCAGCTGTACACGGCCACTTCGTAAAAGTTGCTAACACCACTAGCTTGCCCTTGAATTATTTCCTGGCAAAGCCAAAACCCTCCTGGCCTAATCCCCAATTTTGGGACTTGTCTGCCTTGCATCACCATGAAGTGGGAATAAGCTTGGGGTATTTGAGAAATGGAAAGAAGATCATTTTGGCCAGAACTTTGTAAGCAAAGAGGAGAGGGGCCTGAGATGAGTTTAGAGAGATAGGTAGGAACAGACTCTGTAGGGCTTCCAAGGCCACAGCGAGGGGTTTGGATTCATCCTCTTTCTGTTTTCAGAGGGTGGTTAACCAGATGCTGTCTTGAGGTCTACAGATAAGTTTATATTTCTTGCTAGGTTTTTTGAGGCCATGAATTAGATATTCAGGCACCCAAGACCCTGGGGCAGAGCAGAGTTGCAGAGCCTGACAATGGTTTTGGAATTGAGCAGAAGATGGTGTCAGTAAAGTTGGGCTTGCCAAAGACAAATAGGAAGAATTGGGGGATCAGCTAGCAGCATCCACAATCCCACTATCAGATAAGGCAACAGACTCACTCAGGCAGGTCTGTGCTTTTGCAGGGCGACAGACAACTCCTCTGTGCTGGCTCCTAAAGGACGAGTCAATACATGGTTATACCCATTTTGTTGGTCCCACCCTAAGAACGAATCTTTTGGATATTAAAGGGACACAGCATGGTTTAGGCCAGCGCTAAGCATAGGAGAAACTACAGGTGGGGAATGGGAGAGTAACATCCCCGTACCCTGGAGTGTTCAAAAGGAGAGCCATCTTCCACCTTTATCTAAGACCCATCCATTCGATCATTTATTCCAACAACTCTTGGTCGTGTGCTTCTGCTCTGAATTGTTTTAGTTGTCAGGAATATAGTATTAAACAAGACAAAGTTCTTTATGTCACTTCCAAAGCAGGTAATAAACAAATGGATATATAATATAATGTTAGGTGGAAAACTAAATGGTAAAGAGGATAAAGAGTGATAGGAGCATATACAGCTGGCCCTCCATATCTGCAGGTTCTCTGCCAGCAGATTCAACCAACCGGGGATGGAAAATATTTGGGGAAAAAAAGAGGGTGGTTGTGTCTGTACTGAATATGTATGGACTTTTTTTTTTCTTGTCATTATTCCCCAAACAATATAGTATAGCAGCTATTTGCACAGCATTTACATTATATTAGGTATTATAAGAAATCTAGAAATGATTTAAAGCATATGGGAGGATGTGCATAGGTTACATGCAAATAGTATGCCATTTTATATAAGTGACTTCAGCTCCTTGGACTTTGGTATCAGAGGAGATCCTAGAAGCAATTCCCCATGGATCCTGAGGGATGACTATATATTGCTTGGGGAAAGCTCTAAGGAGGTGACCTTTGAACAGAGATCAGAATGAAGTGAGGGTGAAAGCCATGCAAATACTTGGAGGAAGAGCAGTTCAGGTAGAAGGAACAGCAGATGTCTTGAGGTGGGAGTTGACCTGGTGGCCTCATAGAAGCAGGAGGCCAGTGTGCTAGAGCTCAGTGAATGAGGGGTGGTGGGGTGAGGGATGCAACCAGAGGCGTAAGGCTGGGAGTGTGGATGTAGTTAAGGAGTTAATGGCCTTAAAGGTCATCATAAGGATATTTGGTTGTATTCTTTTTTTTTTAAGAAGGAGCCTCATTCTGTCGCCCAGACTGGAGTGCAGTGGCATGATCTTGGCTCACTGCAACCTCCGCCTCCTGAGTTCATGCGATTCTCCTGCCTCAGCCTCTCGAGTAGCTGGGATTACAGGTGCCTGCCACCATGCCTGGCTAATTTTTGTATTTTTAGTATAGATAGAGTTTCACCATGTTGGCCAGGCTGGTCTCGAACTCCTGACCTCAGGTGATCTGCCTGCCTCGGCCTCCCAAAGTGCTGAAATTACAGGCGTGAGCCACCGCTATTGTTTTTAAAGTCATGGCACTAGAGGACATTATCTAGGGAGTAAGTATAATCAGAGAAGAGACTGCAGGACTAAGCGGTGACACTCTACCTTTAGAGGTTAGGAACAGGAGAAGCAAGTAGAATGAGAAGGCAGAATAATATTTCATTGCATGCATAGACCGCATTTTGTTAACCCATTCATTCTTCGATGAACGCGTGGCTTGTTTCCATGTTTTGGCTATTGTGAATAATACTGCTGTGAACACGGGTGTTCAAACATTTCTTCAAGACTCTGCTTTCAATTGTTTGAGTATATATATCCAGAAATAGAAATGCAGATCTTATAGTAATTCTATTTTTAATTTTCTGAGGAACCACCATACTGTTTTATCCAGCAGCTATACCATTTTACATCCTCGCCAACGATGTACGAGGGTTAGAGTTTATCAGCAACACTTGCTATTTTCTGTGGGGTTTTTTTTTTTTTTGAGGTGGAGTTTCGCTCTGTCACCCAGGCTGGAGTGCAGTGGCCGGATCTCAGCTCACTGCAAGCTCCGCCTCCCGGGTTTACGCCATTCTCCTGCCTCAGCCTCCCAAGTAGCTTATTGTTAGTGTATCAAAATGCAACTGATTTTTGTGTGCTAACTTTGTATCTTGCTACTTTGCTGAATTCATGTATTAGTTCTGACAGGTTTTTATTCTTGTTTAACTTTTTTGGGTGTTTAAGATCAGAAGGTACATGTACAGGTTTGTTACAAAGAAATTTTGCATGATTCTGAGGTTTGGAGTATGAATGAATCTGTCACCCAGATAGTGACCATAGTACCCAATAGGTAGCTTTTCAACCCTTGCTCCACTCCCTCACTTCCTGCTCTTGTATTTCCCAGTATTTTGTATTTCCCAGTGAACTGTATTTCCCATTGTTCCCATCTTTATGTCCAAGTTTACCCAATGTTTAGTTCCCACTTCTAAGTGAAAACATGAGATATTTGGTTTTCTGTTTCTGCATTAGCTTGCCTAGGATAATGGTCTCCAACTGCATCTGCATTGCTGCAAAGGACATGATTTTATTCTTTTTTATGGCTGCATAATATTCCATTGCAGATATGTACCACATTTTTAAAATCCAATCCACATTGATGGGCACTTGGGTTGATTCAATGTCTTTGCTATTGTGAATAGCACTGTAATGAACATAGAGGTGCATATGTATTTTTGGTAGAATTACTTATTTTCCTTTGGGCACATACCCAGTAATGAAATTACTGGGTGCAATGGTAGTTCAATTATTAGTTCATTAAGAAATCTCCAGGCTGGGCATGCTGACTCATGCCAGCATAATCCCAGCACTTTGGGAGGCCAAGGTGATTGGATCACTTGAGGTCAGGAGTTTGAGACCAGCCTGGCCAACATGGCAAAACCCTGTCTCTACTAAAAATACAAAAATTAGCCAGGCATGGTGCCGCGCACTTGTAGTCCCAGTTACTCTGGAGGCTGAGGCATGAGAATCGCTTGAACCCAGGAGGTGAAGGTCGCAGTGAGCCAAGATTGCACCACTGCACTCCAGCCTGGGTGACAGAGCAAGATTCTGTCTCAAAAAAAAAAAAAAAAATCTCCAAACTGCTCTCCACAGTGGCTGAGCTAATTTACATTCCCACCAACGGTGTATAAGTGTTCCCTTTTCTTTACAGCCTCACCAACATCTATTATTTTTCGACTTTTTAACAAAAGCCATTCTGACTAGTTGAAATGGCATTTCATTGTGGTTTTGATTTACATTTCTCTGATGGTTAGTGATGATGAGCATTTTTTCGTATGTTTATTGGCCATCTGTAAGTCTTTTTTTTTGAGAAGCCTGTTCATGTCCTTTGCCTACTTTTTAATGGAGTTATTTGTTTTTGCTTACTGATTTAAGTTCCTTATACATTTTGGATATTAGAACTTTGTTGCATTCATAGTTTGTGAATATTTTCTCCCATTCTGTAGGTTGTCTGTTTCCTCCTTTGATAGTTTCTCTTGCTGTGCAGAAGCTCTTTTGTTGAATTAAGTCCCACTTGTCAAATTTTGCTCTTGTTGAAATTGCTTTTGAGAACTTAGCCATAAATTATTTGCCAAGGCCAATATCAAGAAAGGTATTTCCTAGGTTTTCTTCCAGGATTTTTATAGTTTTAGGTTTTACGTTTAAGTCCTTAATCCATCTTGAGTTAATTTTTATATATGGTGACAGGTAGGGGTTTGATTTCCTTCTTCTACATACAGATAGCCAGTTATCCCAACACCATTTATCAAATAGGGAGTCTTTTCCCCATTGCTTTTTGTTGTTGTTGTTAGATAGGGTCTCACTCTGTCACCCAGGCTGCAGTGCAGTGGCATAATCACAGCTCACTGCAGCCCCTACCTCCTGAGCTCAAGCAATTCTTCACCTCAGCCTCCTGGGTGGCTGAGACTACAGGTGTGTGCAACCATGCCTGGCTACTTTTTTAATGTTTTATAGAGATGGGGTTTCACTATGTTGCCCAGGCTTGTCTTGAACTTCTGGGCTCAAGAAATTCTCCTTGCCTCAACCTCCTTAAGTGCTGGAATTTATGGGCTTGAGCCACTGCGCTGGGCCCCATTGCTTATTTTTGTCGATTTTGTCCAAGATCAGATAGTTGTACATGTGTGATTTAATTTTTGAGTTCTCTATTCTGTTTCCTTGGTTTATGTGACTGTGTTTGTACCCATACCATGCTATTTTGGTTACTGTAGCCGTGTAGCTTAAGTTTGAAGTTGTATAATGTGCTGTCTCTGATGTTTTTATTTTTGCTAAGGATTGCTTTGGTGATTCTGGCTCTTTTTCGATTCCATATGCATCTTAGAATAGTTTTTTCCAATTCTGTGAGAAATGATTTTGGTGGTTTGATAGAAATAGTATTGAACCTGTAGATTGCTTTGGGCAGTATTGCCATTTTAATGATGTTGATTTTTCCAGTTCATGAGCAGGGATACTTTCCCATTTATATGTATCATATCTAGTCTCTTTCAGCAGTGTTTTGTAGTTCTCCTTATAGAGATCTTTCACTTCCTTGGTTAGGGATGTTCCTAGGCATTTTATTCTTTTTGTGGCTGTTGTAAATGGAATTGTGTTCTTGATTTGGCTCTCTGCTTGAATGTTATTGGTGTATATATATGCTAGTGATTTTTGTATCCTGAAGCTTTACCGAAGTCGTTTATCAGTTCTAGGGGTCATTTGGCAGAGTCTTTAGGGTTTTCAAGGCATAGAATCACACCATCAGTGAAGAGATAGTTTGACTTCTTCTTTCCTTATTTTGATGCTTTTTATTTCTTTCTCTTACCTGATTGCTCTTCCCAGGGCTTCCAGTACTATGTTCTGGAAGACATCCTTGTCTTCCAGGACATAGTGGACATCCTATGGACATCCTTGTCTTGTCCCAGTTCTCAAGGGGAATACTTCAGCTTTTGCTGGCTCAGTATGATGTTAGCTGTGGGTTTGTCATGGATGGCTCTTACTATTTTGACATATGTTCCTTTGATGCCTAGTTTGGTGAGAATTTTATCATGAATAGATGTCAGATTTCATCAAAAAGTTTCCTGCATCTATTGAGATGATTGCATGCTTTTTGTTTTTAGTTCTATTTATGCAGTGAATCACATTCATTGATTTGCATGTGTTGAACCAACCTTGCATCCCAGAAATGAAGCTTACTCGATCACGGTGAATTAACTTTTTGATGTGCTGCTGGATATTGGCCGAAGTTTTTTTTTTTTTCCTTTCTTTCTTCTTCTTCTTCTTCTTCTTCTTTTTTTTTTTTGAGACAGAGTTTCATCCTTGTTGCCCAGACTGGAGTGCAGTGGCACGATCTTGGCTCACTGTAACCTCTGCTTCCTGGGTTCAAGCAATTCTCCTGCCTCAGCTTCCTGAGTAACTGGGATTACAGGCACACATCACCATGCCTGGAAAATTTTTGTATTTTTAGTAGAGACAGGGCTTCATCATGTTGGCCAGGCTGCTCTTGAATTCCTGTCCTCAGGTGATCCACTCGCCTTGGCCTCCCAAATTGTTGGGATTACAGGCATAAGCCACTGTGTCTGGCTGTTTTTTTTTTTTTTTCATTATGCCTGTCAGATTTTGGTATCAGGATGATACTGATTTCACAGAATGAGTTAGGGAGGAGTCCCTCCTCCTTGAGTTTTTGGAATTGTTTCAGTAGGATTGGTACCAGCTCTTCTTTGTGCATCTGGTAGAATTTGGCTGTCAATCCATCTGGTCCAGAGCTTTTTTTTTTTTTTTTTTTTTTTTGGAGTTTTGCTCTTGTCTCCCAGGCTAGAGTGCAGTGGCACAATCTCGGCTTACTGCAATCTCCGCCTCGCAGGTTTGGCTCACTGCAACCTCCACCTCCCAGGTTCAAGGGATTCTCCTGCCTCAGCCTCCTGAGTAGCTGGGATTATAGGCACCTGCCACCATGGCTGGCTAATTTTTGTATTTTTAGTAGAGATGGGGTTTCATCATGTTGGCCAGGATCGTCTCAAACTCCTGACCTCAGCTTCAGCCTCCCAAAGTGCTGGGATTACAGGCATGAGCCACCATGCCCGGCCCCAGGGCTTTTTTTGATTGGTAGGTTTTATGTTACTGATTTAATTTCAGAACTCCTTATTGGTCTGTTCAGGTTCTCAGTTTCTTCCTTGTTCAGTCTTGGGAGGTGTATGTTTCTAGGAATTTATCCATTTCCTCTAGAGTTTTTTAGTGGTGTGCATAGAGGTATTCATAATAGTTTCTGAAGATCTTTTGTATTTTTGTGGGATTGGTTGTATTGTCATCTTTGTTATTTTTGATTGTGCTTATTTGGGTCTTCTGTCTTTTTTCTTTGTTAATCTAGCTAGTGGTGCATTACATTGATCTAGTTTCATATGTTGAACCATCGTTGCATTCCAGGAATAAATCCTACTTGGTCATGATGTATAATGCTTTTAATATGCTGCTGAATTTGGTTTGCTAGTATTTTGTTGAGGAGTTTTGCATTAATGTTCTTAAAAATACATTGTTCCATAACTTTCATTTTTTTTTTTTTTTTTGAGACGGAGTCTCGCTGTGCTCCCAGGCTGGAGTGCAGTGGCGTGATCTCGGCTCACTGCAAGCTCCGCCTCCCGGGTTCACGCCATTCTCCCACCTCAGCCTCCCAAGTAGCTGAGACTACAGGCGCCCGCCACCACGCCCGGCTAGTTTTTTTTTTGTATTTTTAGTAGAGACGGGGTTTCACCATGTTAGCCAGGATAGTCTCGATCTCCTGACCTCGTGATCCACTCGCCTCGGCCTCCCAAAGTGCTGGGATTACAGGCTTGAGCCACCGCGCCCGGCCAACTTTCTTTTTTTCATCTGGCTTTTAAAATTAGGGTAATTCTGGCCTCATAGAGTGAGTTAGGAAGTGTTCCCTCCTCTTCCAGGTTTTGGAAAAGTTTGAGAAGGATTGGTGTTTGTTCTTCTTTAAATATTAGGTAGAATTCACTGGTAAAGCCATCATGTCCAGGGATTTTCTTTGTTAGGAGATTTTTTTTTAAGACTCCTGGAGACAATTTTTGTTTTTTTTTCAGACAGCGTCTCACTCTGTCACTCAAGCTCTGAAGTGCAGTGGCGTGATCTTGGCTCACTGCAACCTCTGCCTCCTGGGTTCAAGCAATTCTCCTACTTCAGCCGCCTAAGTAGCTGAGATGACTGGCATGTGCCAACACACCTGACTAATTTTTTTGTATTTTTAGTAGAGATGGGGTTTCACCATGTTGGCCAGGCTGGTCTCGAACTCCTGATCTGGTGATCCACCTACTTTGCACCTACCCAAAGTGCTAGGATTACAGGCTTGAGCCACTATGCCCGGCCGAGATTTTTTATTACTGATTCAACCTCTTTATTAGTTACAGCTCTGTTAAGTTTTTTTTTTTTTTTGAGACAAGGTCCCATTCTGTCCTCCAGGCTGGAGTGCAGTGGCATGATTATAGCTCACTCACTGCAGCCTCAAACTCCTGAGCTCAAATGATCCTCCTGCCTTAGCCTCCTTAGTAGCTGGGACTACAGGCATGCCCAGCTAATTTTTATGTTTTTTGTAGAGACAGGTCCTCGCTATGTTGCCCAAGCTGGTGATTTGCATTTTTTATTTTTTTTTTATTTTTTTATTTTTTTATTTTTTATTTTTTTTTTTTGAGACGGAGTCTCGCTCTGTCGCCCAGGCTGGAGTGCAGTGGCCGGATCTCAGCTCACTGCAAGCTCCGCCTCCCGGGTTCCCGCCATTCTCCTGCCTCAGCCTCCCAAGTAGCTGGGACTACAGGCGCCCACAACCGCGCCCGGCTAATTTTTTGTATTTTTAGTAGAGACGAGGTTTCACCGTGGTCTCGATCTCCTGACCTTGTGATCCGCCCGCCTCGGCCTCCCAAAGTGCTGGGATTATAGGCGTGAGCCACCGCGCCCGGCCGATTTGCATTTTTTAAATGTTAACCTCTCTAGTGCCTATACCCAACTTTCTTCCTGTGCTAGAGGATACAGAGCTTCAGCCTGGGCTTCTTCAGTAGCTGTAGATGGGTAGACTGCAGGCTCCCTAGATCCTCCTTCCACGCTTTCCTCAGACTAGATTCTGGAACTGTTGTCCTTTGAGGATTTGTGTATTTGCAATGTCTGCCTTTGATGCTCATTCAATTATTATATAGGAACTTGTCGAGCACTAACGTTATGCGAGATCTTCTGAACACTAAGTGAATTAGACCTAGCCTCTGCTTTTGAGAACTTGCTAGTCTAAAGGTGAGACAATGAGGTAAATAGATGGGTGCAGATACTCTGAATAAGTTGAGGACAGAGTGGGTAAGAGAGAACACAGGAGTAGGTATCTAGGAAAGAAATCACGCTTGAGATGAGGATTAGGGGATATGGGCAGTTCTTTTCAGAATCAACAAATTTTAGACAATCGAAAGTGAGATTTAAGTTAATTATTGGGTAATTTATTCAAGTGTTACATTAAAAACAATTTAAGAAACCAATTGGTACAAATGGGTCTTTATTCTTCCACCCTTATAAAGGTACCTGATACTGGTACCTTTTGCTCTAACACTAAAGTATGAGAATGTCTCTCTAAAGAAGTAATGATTTGCCTGGAGAGGACTCCTTGAGAGAACATTTAGCTTGAGAGAAAGTAGATCAGACTTGCATAAAAAGAAGGATGGGATAAAAAAAAAAAAAAAAGTGGCAGCTTCACTCAGGAGTAATTCATGTAATGCACTTCACCCTCATGATGGAGTCAGTTTTGGGGTCATCAGACTGCCTGACTACTCCCTACCCATGCATTCTACAAAGAAGCCTCCCTGATTATGTGGTTCTGCTTGCATAGAGCCCATGATGAAGGAATAGGCCTAGAGGAAAAATACACATGTAGAAGAAATTCATGCCATCTCTCTATATAGGAATCTGAGTGGGCAGCCAAACATTCAAAAAGAAAAAAAAGCAAAAACAAAATAGGTTTCCTAAAAAGCGGTAAGACTTACCACCACTAAAAATAAATGTTTGGCCGGGCATAGCGGCTCACGACTATAATCCCAGCACTTTGGGAGGCCAAGGTGGGCGGATAACCTGAGGTCAGGAGTGTGAGACCAGCCTGACCAATATGATGAAACCCTGTCTCTACTAAAAATACAAAAATTAGCCGGCATGATGGCATGCACCTGTAACCCCAGCTACTCAGGAGGCTAAGGCAGGAAAATCGCTTGAACTCGAGAGGTGGAGGTTGCAGTGAGCCAAGATCACGCCATTGGATTCCAGCCTGGGCAACAAGAGCGAAACTCCATCTAAAAAAAAAATACAATAAATGTCTTCAAAATTGGCTGGGCGAGGTGGCTCACACCTGTAATCCCAGCACTTTGGGAGGCCGAGGTGGGTGGATCACCTGAGGTCAGGAGTTTGAGACTGGCCTGGCCAACATGGTGAAACCCTGTCTCTACTAAAAATACAAAATCCGGGCATGGTGGTGGACTCCTGTAATCCCAACTACTCAGGAGGTTGAGGCTGGAGAATCGCTTAAACCCGAGAGGCAGAAGTGGCAATGAGCTGTGATTGCACCACTGCACTCCATCCTGGGCAACAAGAGCAAAATCCTGCCTCGGAAAAAAAAAAAAAAAAGTCTTGAAAATTGTAAGGGAAAAAGAATAGGACCCTAGAATTGTTACAGAGAAACAGAGCTAGACACTAGTTAAAGGCAGTAAAGACAAATATTCAGTGCTATTGTAATAGGGAAGAGAAGTTCAGTAAAACTGAGCTCAATCTTAATACAGCAAATACAGCTAAGGATTCATAGCCAACAGGTAGACCGGATGAGTCAGTGAATAGAAATTTTCTAAGAGGAGACATCAAGGGTAGGGAGATTCTTGGTAAACTGGCCTAACGGGATTCTTGCTAGAGGCAGGCAAAGAACTTAGACATCAATGGTGGGGAATGAGGATCATGATCAAATATCATTGGTGATTAGATTTCAAGGATGAAGGGATTCTCTCTCTAAACTGATTTAGCAAGGTTGCTCTAAAACTGGGTAAAGCAGGCTGAGGACAGACAGATTAGGGCCTGTCTTCAGTTGAAAAGAAGGCTGAGAGGAGCCTGTCGAACGTGTGGTCAAAGAGAGAGTCTTTGTTAGAATTTGATATGTATTCACACACACTGCCAAACAATTATAAAGGCAAAGTAAGGAATATGTCAGAACTCAGAATGTTTAGTGCTACACACTCTATGTGGAAAATCACCCAAAGATAGACTTTAGCAAAATGAAAATGGAATCTAACAAAGAGGACCCTATGGGATGTAAGTAATAGAGGTATATGACCTGACAAAGTGAACAAAAGTTGGGGGGAAAATTATAAAAGATCTATTCGTTTTTTTTTTTTTTTTTTTTTTTTTGAGATGGAGTCTCACTCTGTCGCCCAGGCTGGAGAATGCAGTGGCTCAATCTCAGCTCACTGCAATCTCCGCCTCCTGGGTTTAGGAGATTCTCCTGCCTCAGCCTCCCGAGTAGCTGGGATTACAGGTGCGCACCACCACACCTAGCTAATTTTTGTATCTTTAGTACAGACAGGGTTTCATTATGTTGGCCAGGCTGGTCTCAAACTCCTGACCTCCGGTGATCTGCCCACTTTGGTCTCCCAAAGTGCTGGGATTACAGGCATGAGCCACCATGCCTGGTAATCCATTAGATTTTGATGTGTGGAAGGCTCCCTTTTGAGTTACAAAGTCTTAGTAACACAGTAATATATTTCCATCACTAAGGGTTTAATCACACCACTTGGCTCTAGAGCAAATATATAGAGGATTATAAGATAGTAAATTCTGAGTTTGAGTTTTTAATTTTTGGCCCATCTATATACAAATCACAAAATATTTTTAGTTCCAGAAAATAATATAAACATTACACTTTTCTCCCCCCACCGACATGGAGTCTTGCTCTGTGGCCCAGGCTGGAATGCAAAGGCAGGATCTTGGCTCACTGCAACCCCCGCCTCCCAGGTTCAAGCAATTCTCCTGCCTCAGCCTCCTGAGTATCTGGGATTATAGGCATGCGCCACCACGCCCAGCTAATTTTTATGTTATTAGTAGAGACAGGTTTCACCATGTTGGTTAGGCTAATCTCGGACTCCTGACCTCAAGTGATCCACCCACCTCGGCCTCCCAAAGTGCTGGGATTACAGGCATGAGCCACCGCGCCCGGCCAACATTACACATTTTTGTAATATTAACAAAAATTTAGAGATGGAAAGGAGAGGTGGAAAGAAAGGCAAGTTTTCTCATTTCTGTATCTTTCGCTATGGGGAGATACAGTATAAAGGTGGTAAATCAATAAATAATTAAATTAATTGAATCAAAGTAAAATAATTATATTAATGATAAACATTAAGAAAACGAAAGAGCAAAAATTGTTAACAGAATTGCCTCTAGGATGTAAGATTTAATAAGAAATGTGTAGAAAAACAAAACAAAACTAAAATAAATGTGGAGGAAAAGAGACTTTATTTTCTCTTTTATGCCCTTCATAAAATGTAAATATTGCATGTCTGTATGTGTATACCTGGTAAAAATTTTCAAAAACTTTAAAAGTTGTCTTAATGCTATGAAAAAAATTAATATTCTTGGCCGGGCGCGGTGGCTCAAGCCTGTAATCCCAGCACTTTGGGAGGCCGAGACGGGCGGATCACGAGGTCAGGAGATCGAGACCATCCTGGCTAACATGGTGAAACCCCGTCTCTACCAAAAAATACAAAAAAACTAGCCGGGCGAGGCGGTGGGCGCCTGTAGTCCCAGCTACTCGGGAGGCTGAGGCAGGAGAATGGCGTAAACCCGGGAGGTGGAGCTTGTAGTGAGCCGAGATCCGGTCACTGCACTCCAGCCTGGGCGACAGAGCGAGACTCCGTCTCAAAAAAAAAAAAAAAAAAAAAAAAGAAAAAAATTAATATTCTTTTCCATTGGGCAACAAAATAGATAAAAGTGGCCAGGCCTGGTGGCTCATGCATGTAATCCCAGCACTTTGGGAGGCCAAGGCAGGTGGGGCGCCTGAGGTCAGGAGTTCGAGACCAGCCTGGCCAACATAGTGAAACCTCATCTCTACTAAAAATACAAAAATTAGCTGGGCGTGGTGGTGTGCACCTGTAGTCCCAGCTACTCGGGAGGCTGAGGCAGGAGAATCCCTTGAACTCAGGAGGCAGAGGTTGCAGTGAGCCAAGATTGAGCCACTATATTCCAGCCTGGGCAACAGAGTGAGACTGTCTCAAAAATAAAAAAGAAAGGAAGGGAAGGGAAGGGAAGGGAGGAAGGAAGGAAGAAAATATAAAAAACATTTTCTCAAAAGATTTTACTATAGATGGCATGTCTAATATAATTTACTCACTTTTATGATCAGTTTTGTAGCCCTCAACAGCTAACAAACCAAGAAATCTTAATGTTGCTTTTATCCATTGCTGCCACTAGGTAACGGCATCATTGTCTTTTTTCATGGCCCAGATAATAGAATTAGGTTGTTTTTCAGTCCAAAATTATTTAGTATTAATATATTTAGTCACTTGGTGAAATTTCTGCTCATTTTGTTGAAAAGCCAGTAAGTCTCTAGATCTTGCTTATTCATAAGTATGCTTTTTAATAGCAAGCAGCTTTATTAAAAATTTTAATCTGTAAAAAGTGTTTTCATTTCTCATGTCAAAAAAGAAAACTGAAACCGATGAGCATTCAGATACTTCTCTATGTTCCCATTGTTCCTTGAATTATAGTCTATTCAGGGAAGAATATACACCTTATTAACTTTCAGTACTAGTTAGGTTGAAATTCAGGCTTTGCAATTTCTCACTTCTTGTTACTATATTAATAAGCTTCAGTGGCTGTTTACTAAAATAACAGTCAAGAATTGACTTACACTGGGAGAACTTATTTGTCTCTCACTGAATGGTTCCTCTTTAAACCAAATCCAGAGGAAGTAGGAACTCTGTAGGTATTTTTCTACATGGATACTTTTAACTGTTTGATTGGAAAATGTTGTGGGGCTCTGAGGAGGTCAATGGAAGAGATGGACCAAGACTTGAGCTTTGTGGGATGGGTTGCATTTGTTTAATACAGATAAAGATGGCAAGCCTGTTCCAGAAGGTAAAATGATTTGGGCATTTCCAGATGGTAAAATGATTTGGGCAAAGGAACAGCAGCAGGAATTTTCAGGGAATACTCTTTTTTTTTTTTTTTTTTTTTTTTGAGACTGAGTCTGGCTCTGTCGCCCAGGCTGGAGTGCGGTGGCCGGATCTCAGCTCACTGCAAGCTCCGCCTCCCGGGTTCACGCCATTCTCCTGCCTCAGCCTCCCGAGTAGCTGGGACCACAGGCGCCTGCCACTTCGCCCGGCTAGTTTTTTGTATTTTTTAGTAGAGACGGGGTTTCACCGTGTTAGCCAGGATGGTCTCGATCTCCTGACCTCGTGATCCGCCCGTCTCGGCCTCCCAAAGTGCTGGGATTACAGGCTTGAGCCACCGCGCCCGGCCAGGGAATACTCTTTATATTAACAGATTAATTGTGTTATTATTAAATGTGGGAAGTAGGTTTGGGAAGATAGTTTGGGTTCTTATTTTGAATACAAAAGCTTGAACTACATCCTGAAGACTAGGGAGAAGTGTTGAAGGTTTGTTTTATGCTTTGTTTTAAGAAAAATAAACTTATTGTTCTTGTGAAAATAATATATTTTCATTGCAAATCATTTAAGCAATGCAAAAGAAAAAGGAAAACCTCCCTGAAATCTCATTATTTGACAATTATACATCAGTAAAGCTGGGGGAAAATATTTTTTTAAAAAAACAACTCCCAAGTCCCACCATCTAAAAATAGTCATTATTAACATTTGATTAACATCATTCTAAATATCTTTTTATGCCTTTATATGAATAGAATGATAGATAAATAGGTATATAGACAAAGGTACTTAAAAATGGTATCATAAGGTGTGTTATTAAAAAATAAAAAGTATTGGGCTGGGCGCGGTGGCTCAAGCCTGTAATCCCAGCACTTTGGGAGGCCGAGACGGGTGGATCACGAGGTCAGGAGATCGAGACCATCCTGGCTAATACGGTGAAACCCCGTCTCTACTAAAAAATACAAAAAACTAGCCGGGCGTGGTGGCGGGCGCCTGTAGTCCCAGCTACTTAGGAGGCTGAGGCAGGAGAATGGCGTGAACCCGGGAGGCGGAGCTTGCAGTGAGCTGAGATCCGGCCATTGCACTCCAGCCTGGGCGGCAGAGCGAGACTCCGTCTCAAAAAATAAAAATAAAAAAAAAATAAAAAAATAAATAAAAAAATAAAAAGTATTATATTCAAGTTTACTTGAATTTAACAGAATTGAGTTACAGTTAATTGAATTCTGTTAATCCTGAATTCTAATTTAAGTTAATTGAATTAAAGAATTCAAAAATTCAAGTTTACTTGAATTAAAGAAACTAAAAGGAATAAAAAGGAAAAAAGAAATAAGTATAAGAAGAAACTTTAAAAATTTGGACTTCAAATAAGGGTTAGGAAAAGTGATTTTGACATTATGTTGTTTTGTTTATTTGAATTTAATTTAATTTAATTTTAATTTAATTTTATGAGACAGGGTCGTGCTTTGTCACCCAGACAGCAATGCAGTGGCATTGCAGCCTTGAACTCCTCCCACCCCAACCTCCCAAGTAGCTGGGACCACAGGCATGCGCCACTACACCCAGCTAATTTTTTTATTTTTGTTTTTTAGGAATGGGGTCTTGCAATATGCCCATACTGGTCTTGAACTCCTGAGCTCAAGTAAATCCTTCTGCTACAGCTTCCCTAGTTGCTGGGATTACAGGCAACTGCCCAGCTCTAGTTAAGAATACATTTTAAATTAGAATCTACTGTGAGCCCAAAGAGACCACACTCGTACTATACTATCTTCCATTACCCCCCCGACAGGGCCCAGTGTTTCTTAGTCATACTATTTTACACTGTTAATTCATATAATATGTACATGGTATAAAGCAATGATGCACACAGGTATTCAGTATTAATTCCGTATTTAAACAGATTCAATGATCATCACAAATCCTTGTACCAAGACTTCTTAATTCTTGAAGTCTTAATTTTGCCCTATTTCTTAATTGGCTGAATTTCACTTTCAAGCATTTCCTCAAGAAGAATTTGAGAGAGCTCTTTTTTTTTTTTTTTTTTGAGACAGATTTTCACTCTTGTTGCCCAGGCTGGAGTGCAATAGCATGATCTTGGCTCACGGCAACCTCCGCCTCCCAGGTTCAAGTGATTTTCCTGCCTCAGCCTCCCGAGTATCTGGGATCATAGGCATGTTCCACCATGCCTAGCTAATTTTGTATTTTTAATAGAGACAGGATTTCTCCATGTTGGTCAGGCTGGTCTCAAATTCCCAACCTCAGGCGAGCTGCCCACCTTGTCCTCCCAAAGTGCTGTGATTACAGGCGTGAGCCACCGTGCCCGGCCAGAGAGAGCTCTTTTCTCTGCTCTTTTGTATTTGTGGGAATCTGCCTAGTATCTTTATTTCCAAATGACATCTTGGCTGGGTAGAATATTCTTGGATCATACTTTTGTTCTTTCAGAATTCTGTAGCCTGTGCTCCATTGGCTTCTGTCTCTGGAATGTTGTTGTTGAGAAATGTAAGGATAGCCTGAGTTTTTCTCCTTGCAGGCATTCTACTTTTTCTGCCTGGATATCTGAAGTTCAATAAGTTAATTACAATATTTTTCAAGACAGAATATTCTGTTATCAAGTGCTTTCTGTCTTGACCTTTCAAGCTGTAGATTAGTACTTCATTTTGGCGCAAACTTTTGTTTTTATATTTTTGAATACTTCTGTTCCATTTAATGAGTTCTCAATTTCAGGGACACCAATAACTGCTGTCTTCCATATCTACTGATTTCTACCTGATTGTTTTAATATCTTTGTGTTTTCATCTACCATTATTTTGATTATTTAAAATCTTTGTTAGAATTTTACATATCAATAATTTTTTTACATATCAATAATTTTTTTACATATCAATAATTTTTACATATCAATAATTTTTTACATATCAATAATTTTTTACATATCAATAATTTTTACATAACAATAATTTCATTTATGGGGTGTAAACGTCTTAAAAAAAGAAAAGAAAAAACGAATTCCACTTCTAGCCATGTCTATTGGTTCCTTGTTTTGAGGTATTTATTAGTCTTTGGATTCTCAAATGTGCAATTTCCCTATTCATCTTCTTCAGTTGTTTTATTATCTTGGTTTTGAGTTCTTATTCTATTAAGCTAATTTTCTTCTCTTTTTTTTTTAGAGACAGGGTCTTGCTCTGTTGCCCAGGCTGGAGTACATTCATTTTATGTGTACAAACCAATGATTTTTAGCAAATTTATAGAGTTGTACAGCCATCATATATATATGTACATAAATACATAGTTATTTTCTTAGGCCCTATTTAACTTACTCTCCCAGTTCTAAAATGTATTTACCTACTTACCTATGCCTACTGCATGCCAACATGACTAGAGGCAGCTTTTCAGAACTCTTGGATAGTTCTGTTCCTGTCAATTGAGCTACTTGCCTACTAAATGACTTTGGGCTTACTTATTTATTAATATATCAGTGATTTTGCTATCATAATTTAGTTAAATTTTTGAAAACATGAAATATGAGCATAAAGAGAAAAGAGATGTTGCTGTGAAAACCAAGTTGAACGCATTGGAAAGGCTTATTAAAGGCAAGTTGTTAAAAAAGATTGTTAAAGTAACTCTGGGTCAGAAATCTGAGAGTGGAAATTCATCCACCTAGAATAATTTCACATCCAAACACTGTAGCTCACACCTGTAATCCCAGCACTTTGAGAGGCTGAGGCGGGAGGATCCCTTGAGCCCAGGAGTTCCAGGCTGCAGTAAGCTATGATTGTGTCACTGTACTCCAACTTGGCGAATAGAGCAAGACCCTGTCGGGGAAAAAAAAAAAATGTCATCATAGCACTATTCATAATAGCAAAGACATGGAATTAACCTAAGTGCCCATCAACAGTAGACTGGATAAAGAAAATGTGGTAGGTATACACCATGGAATACTACACAGCCAAAAAAGGAATGAGATAATGCCATCTGCAGCAACATAGATGGAACTGGAGGTCATGATCCTAAGCAAACTAATGCAGGAACAGAAAACCAAATACCACATGTTCTCACTTATAAGTGGGAGCTAAACATTAAGTACACATGGACACAAAGAAGGGAACAACAGACACTGGGGCCTACGTGAGGGTGGAAGGGGGAAGAGAGAGAGGATCGAAAAGTTACTTATTGGGTACTATGTTCATTATGGTGGTGACAAAATAAAACGTACACCCAACCTCCTTGACACACAATTTACCTATATAGCAAACTACATATGTAACCCTGAATCGAAAATAAAAGTAAAAAACAAAAAGAGTTTTGGCCTGGCATGGTGGCTCACACCTGCAATCCTAGAATTTTGGAGGCTGAGTGGGGCAGATTGCCTGAGCTCAGGAGTTCGAGACCAGCCTGGGCAACATGGCAAAACCCCATCTCTACTAAAAATACAAAAAATTAGCCGGGCATGGTGGTGGCATGCCTGTAATCCCAGCTACTCGGGAGGCAGAGGCATGAGAATCACTTGAACCCGGGAGGTGGAGGTTACAGTGAGCCGAGATCACGCCACTGTACTCCAGCCTGGGCGACAAGAGCGAAACTCTGTCTCAAAGAAAAAAAAATGCAGAATCATAAAGCATTATACAATACAGTATACAGTTTTGTCTTAAGAAAAATAAGCTTATTTTATAAGCATTTTCTTTTAACTTAAGACTTACAAATTGAAGTAGCTTCAGGATTTTTCCATGAATATAGCCGTCTGAAGTTTCCTGCCTTTAATGAACTATTTATAATTTCTTTAAAGGTTTCTTTAAACTGGAGCAATAACTGAAAGACATTTGTGAAGCAATCTGAATGCAAAGTTGATTACAAATCCCGTGGGTTTGTAATCAACTTTTCTTTTACAACATACTAAAGACATTTTTCATATCATTTTATGCAAATGCACCTCATTTTTCTTTTTTGAGAGAGACAAAAAAGAAACAACAACCCCCTGTTGCCCAGAGGGTAGTGCAATGGCAAGATCATAGCTCAATGCAGCCTTGAACTCCTGGGCTCAAGTGATCCTCCCACCTCGGCCTCCCTAGTAGCCAGGATTATAGGCACATACCACTACCCCTGGCTAATTTTAAAAAAAATTTTTTTTTTTTTTTGGGTGGAGATGGGGTCTTGCTATGTTGCGTGGGCTGTATTCACTTTTTATTTATTTATTTATTTATTTATTTATTTATTTATTTTGAGACAGAGTTTCGCTCTTGTTGCCCAGGCTGGAGTACAATGGCATGATCTCAGCTCACCGCAACGTCTGCCTCCCAGGTTCAAGCAATTCTCCTGCCTCGGCCTCCTGAGTAGCTGGGATTACAGGCATGCACCACCACGCCTGGCTAATTTGGTATTTTTAGTAGAGACGAGATTTCTCCATATTGGTCAGGCTGGTCTTGAACTCCCGACCTCAGGTGATCTGCCCACCTCGGCCTCCCAAAGTGCTGGGATTATAGGTGTGAGCCACCGCTCCTGGCCCTATACTCACTTTTTATAAAACTGGCCTCATATTATTCCATTGTATAGTGGATACACTCTAATTTCTTTACAAATTCTTTACACTATTTTTTTGATGTTTTGTTGAAAAAACTTGAGCAGAGAACTGAGATTATGAAGATGGACTGAGGGATGAATCTGGCAATAGAGCATAAAATGGATTAAAGAGGAGAGAATGGAAAAGGAAATGATTGATGAGAGACCCTTGAAATAATCCAGCTGAGATTAGGCCAGTTAGTGGCCATGGGTTTTCCCCTCACTCTTATGCATCCAACATATGCTTTCGTCCGTCTTGAAGTCCCGACATTTCTAGAAAACACAGTTGTCTTTCTCCTCTCTACCTTAGCTCATCTCAGTCCTTCTGAATTTCATCTTTGCTTGTTGAAATCCTACCTCTCCTTTAATATCCAGAACAAACCCCACACCCTGCCATGATTGGTCCTGGCTGGAAATTGTCCCTCCTCCCTTTCTTCCTTCCTTTGTGCATGTTTCTTCCAAAGGCAGTACAGGGCAGTGGTGAAGAGCAACGACTTTGGACCCACCAATTTGCTATCTCTGTGCCCTTGGGCACCTTACTCAATGCCAGTTCTCAGTGCCTCAGTGTCCTCACCTGTCAGAGGGGGAGGAGTGCATACAGCGTTGTTATGAGGAGCAAATCAGTTAAAGTTTGTAAGAATAGTGCCTGATAGTATCTGATCAGCGCTGAATAAATGTTAGCAATTGTTTTGATTCACCGCAGAGGGTGGTCTACGAGAGCGCGGAGCCCCACTCGGCCAGCGGAGCCTGGCGGGGGACCTGTTGCGCTGAAAGCTCCAGGGTAGGGCCAACGCCCATCAGGCTGCGCATCCGTTCGGGATGCGCAGGTTGCAGTCTGCAGCCGGCGGCGCCACGCCCAGGCGGGCGGAGCGCGGCTCCGGGAGGCGCGAGCCCGCGGTCATGTGACACAGTGAAGATGGCGTCGCCCAGCTGCCTGTGGCTCTTGGCTGTCGCCCTCCTGCCATGGACCTGCGCTGCCCGGGCGTTGCATCATCTGGACCCGCCGGCGCCGCTGCCGTTGGTGATCTGGCATGGGATGGGTGAGTGAGTGAGAAGCTGAAAAGGGTTTGGCGATTCTCTCTCCTCCTAGCCTCGGTTCGCATCTGCAAAATGCGGGTGTAGAGGGCGAGGACCTGGTCCCACAGCTCGCGGCTGCCTCGACATTTTAGGATTTGAAGGATTTGAAGGATCTGCATTGGAAAGAGAGAAGGGGAAGGAGCCGTCCTTTGATGAGCTCAAAGAGAGCCGCGCACGGCGTTGAGGTTTTACATGCTGTCCTTGATTAATCCTTACAGTAGTGGCGTCAGGATGCGGCATCTCGCACTTGATCAGGCTAGGTGAGCTGCGGCTGGCTACATGACTGGCGCATCTACCCTTTTATTTATTCCTTCACACATTGAACAGAGCTTTGTTAGGCACCTACAGTTCATTTACAAGTTGAGTAACCCTTATCTGAAATGCTTGGGACTGAGAAGTATTTCGGATTTTTAAAAAATGTTTGCATATATACAACAAGATATCTTGGGGGTTGGACCCAAGGAAATTCATTTATTTTTCGTATACACCTTATACACATACCTGGAAGTTAATGTTTTTTGTTTTTTGTTTTTCCTGAGACAGAGTCTCGCTCTGTCGCCCAGGCTGGAGTGCAGTGGCCGGATCTCAGCTCACTGCAAGCTCCGCCTCCCGGGTTTATGCCATTCTCCTGCCTCAGCCTCCCGAGTAGCTGGGACTACAGGCGCCCGCCACCTACCTCGCCCGGCTAGTTTTTTGTATTTTTTTTTTAGTAGAGACGGGGTTTCACTGTGTTAGGCAGGATGGTCTCGATCTCCTGACCTTGTGATCCGCCCGTCTCGGCCTCCCAAAATGCTGGGATTACAGGCTTGAGCCACCGCGCCCGGCCTGCTGGAAGTGAATTTTATGCAATATTTTAAATAATTTTGTGCAACCTGTCACATGAGGTCAGGCGTGGAAATTTCCAATTGTGGCATTATGTCTGCTCTGAAAAACTTTCAGATTTTGGATTTTGCATTTTCAGATTAGGATGCTCAACCTATATTAATTTAACACAGTTATTGAGCACCTACTAGGTGCTGAGGATACAGTAGGGAACTAAACAGGCTAAAGTCTTTGTTCTTTTGGAACCTACTCTCCGGTAGGAGGAGCAGATTATAAAGAAATTAATAAGTAAAACATAACATATGAAATGGTGATAAGTGCAATGGAGAAAAGTATAGTAGGGTGTAGGATAAAGATGAGGTGGGGGCTTGCACTTTTAATAAAGCAAAGTTGGGAAAGAATTCATTTAAAAAGTGACATCTGAATGCAAAACAGGTGGATGAGGACAGTTGCCATTTGGCTATCTGGTAGAAGGAACAGTAAATGGGAAAGCCCTGATGCAGAAGTATGTCTGGTATATTCAACAGACAGCATTCAGGTCAGTGTGGCTGGAAATGAGTGAGCAAGGGGAAGAAGTTAGGAGTTTAGTTTGGAAGGGAGGGGCAGTTACAGAAGTTATTGGGCCTAGTAAGACTAATGCAGGGACTTTGGCTAGAGTGTCATGGGGAACTTTGTGACCACATGAGTGACATGATCTGACACATTTTTAAAGAATCACTTTAGTTGCTGTATTGAGAATAGATTGTAGGGGTTCATGGATAGTCACAGGGAGACAGGTTAGGAAACTATTGCAATGATTTAAACAAGAGATGATGATGGCTTGAAACTGTAGAGTAACAATAGAGGTGTTGAGAAGTGGTCAAAGTTTGGATAGATTTTGAAGGCGGATTGCTAACAGATCAGACTTGGAATAAGAGAGAAAGAAAGGAGCCAAGGATGACTCCACAGGTTTTGGCCTGGACAATTGGAAGGGTGAAGTTTTCATTTTACCAAGACGGGGAAGTCTGTAGGACAAGCTGACTTAGGGTGGGGGAAAGATCAAGAGTCTGCTTTTGGGCTTACTAAACTCGAAATCCTCATGAGATATCCAGGAAGTGTTGTAGAGGCATGGAGCGTGGAGTCTAGGACAGAGATACCGGCTGGAGATTTAAGTAGGGAGTCTTCGGCATACAGCTAGTAGTTAAAGGCCTGGTGAGATCACCTAGGAAATGAGTATACACAGAGGACTGAGCCCTGAGGTACTCCATTCCCTTTGGAGGTGGAGGAAATGAGGAGAAACTAGCAAAGGAGACTATATCCGAACAACCAGTGAAGTGGAGGGGTCAGGAAAGCTCAGTGTCCTTGACGCCAAGTGAAGAAAGTGTTTCAGGAGGAAGGGCATGATCAACTGCATCAAATGTTGATAGGTCCTGAGTAACTGTATCAAATGTTAATGGGTCAAGGAAGATAAAGGCTGACAACTGATTATTGGATTTAGCAATATAAAGATGACTAATCTTGACAAAAGCAGTTTTGGGAGAGTGGTGACAGTGAGAGCTTCATTGGGATGGGTTACAGAAAAATATTCAGAGTAATTAGAGTAAGCAAATACAAACACTTTCAAGGTTCTGCACCAGGCCCTGGGGCTACTACTGTGGGGTCAAAAGAGGACACAAGTTAGGAGCTTTGTGTTTTCCCAGAGCTCACAGTCAGTTGCAGGGGAGGCAGAGGCAGTTAAGTAACCTACAATTACAGCTCAGTGTGGAGAACGTTGTTTTCAGAGAAATAAAAGGAATAGACGATTCTCTAGGCAATAGCCTTTTCTTCTTCTAAAATTGGTGCTTAAGCTTTCTTGCAGGTTGAAAATGGAATGAGTAAGTTCGAAATGGGAAATGATCTCACTCCACTTCTCCTACTCAGTAGCCAGTTTGCTTCCTGTTCCTAGTTCTAGTTCCTTGAAATAGAAGAAACAAGTTTGGGATTAGGACAAGATGAAGAGGCTCCTGAAATGCAAATTTTAAGGAGGCACTCACTCTCAAATTCAGGGTCAGCACTTACATAAACCTGAGAATGAGTGCCTCCTTAAATTTTGTGCCCTAGAGCAGGGGTCCCCAACTCCCTGGGTTGGGTCTGTGACCTGTTAGGAACTAGGCCACACAGCAGGAGGTGAGTGAGCCTGGAGCCTTACGGCCATGAGCTCTACCTCCTCTCAGGTCAGCAGTGGCATTAGATTCTCATAGGCGCTCAAATCCTGTTGTGAACTGCGCATGTGAGGGATCTGGGTTGCGTGCTCCTTATCAGAAAATAACGAATGCCTGATGATCTGAGGTGGAACAGTTTTGAAAAATTGTCTTCCACGAAACTGGTCCCTGGTGCCAAAAGTTGAGGACCGCTGTCCTAGATGCTTCATTTGCCTCACCCTAGTCCTGGCTCTGAAGACAAAACTTTGCATCTCTTCACCCCAAATATCCTGTGTGATAGGGGAAGGGAATGTATACCTGTGCTTATTTTTCATTTGTAAATATGGTGTCTTAATTATCCTATGTGGGCTTTTTGGGTTTTTTGAGACAGGGTCTCATTTTGTTGCCCAAACTGGTCTCAAACTCTTGGCCTCAAGCAACCCTCCTGCCTCGTCTTACCAAAGCGCTGGGTTGATAGGTATGAGCCACCATGCTTGGCCTATATGGAATTTTTTTTTTTTTTTTGAGATGGAGCCTTGCTCTGTTGCCCAGGCTGGAGTGCAGTGGCATGATCTTGGCTCACTGAAACCTCCACCCTTCAGGTTCAAGTGATTCTTCTGCCTCAGCCCCCCAAGTTCCTGGGACTACAGACACGCGCCTCCACACCCGGCTAATTTTTGTATTTTTAGTAGAGATGGGGTTTCACCATGTTGCCCAGGCTGGTCTCAAGCTCCTGACCTCGTGATCCACCCACCTCGGCCTCCCAAAGTGCTGGGATTACAGACGTGAGCCACGACACCCAGCTCCTGTATGGACTTTTGAAGCTTGTTATTACTTGATGAACAGGAGCTAAGCAAAAAATGTTCTTTCTTCTATTTTTTAAAATTGAGGTAAAAATTCATATAAATTTAACCATTTTAAATTGTGCAATTCAGTGGCATTTAGTGTATTTGCTATGTTGTGCAACTAACACTTCTCTCTTTTTCAACGCCCCAGGAAAACACACATAGCCATTAAGCAATCACTCCCTGTTCTCCCCTCCTACTACTTCTTGATAATCTCCAACTTAGTTTTCTGTATATCAGTGGATCTGCCTATTCTTTTTGATCATATAAAAGGAATCATGCATTCTGTGACCTTTTGAGTCTGGCTTGTTTCACTTAGTGTAATGTTTTTGAGGTTCATTCAAGTTGTAGCATGTGTCAGCACTTTCTTCCTTTTTATAACTGAGTAATATTCCATTGTGTGAATATACCACATTTTGTTCAGTCATTCATTCATGGCCTTCTGGATGGTTTCTCCCTTTTGACTATTACAAATATTGCTGCTGTTAACATCTATATGCAAGCTTCTGTGTAGACGTGTGTTTTTATTTCTTTTGGGTGTATAACTAGGAGTTGAATTGCTGAGTCATTTAGTAATTGTATGTTTAACTTTTTGAGAAACCACCAAACTGTTTTTCACAGTGGCTGCTTATTACATTCCCACCAGCAATGTCCAAGGGATCCCGTTTTTCTACATCCTTGACAATACTTGTTGGTTTCTATTAAAAAGTATTATTAAAGACATCCTAGTCTGTGAGAAATGGTATCTCATTGTGGTTTTGGTTTGCATTTCACATGCTTTTCACATGCTAATTGTTAGATATTTGTATATCTTCTTTGGAAAAATATCTGTTTAATTCCTTTTCCCGTTTTTAAATTAGGTTATCCTTGAGTTGTAAGTGAGTTATAAATTCCTAGTATATTCTGGATATTAAGCCCTTATTGGATAAATGTTTTGCAAATATTTTCTTCCATTCTGTACATTGTTTTCACATTCTTGATAATGCTCTTTGAGGCCTCAAAGTTTTTAAAGAGTAAATAATATTTTGACTTATGAGTTTCCATCATTGTTTTTTGTTGGCTAGGAGACAGCTGTTGCAATCCCTTAAGCATGGGTGCTATTAAAAAAATGGTTGAGAAGAAAATACCTGGAATTTACGTCTTATCTTTAGAGATTGGGAAGACCTTGATGGAGGTAAGGCGCTTCACAGCTGTTCCTTTGAGGAGTTGCTGACTGCTTTCATAGCATATACTGTTGAAATGCTTTGCCTTGTGTTTTTAGCAGCAAATCATACAATGATACTTTCACCCTTGAGTGGCTCGTGTGAGGATACCAACCTAAACGAGTTTACC
This sequence comes from Theropithecus gelada, assembly GCF_003255815.1. Lineage (NCBI taxonomy): Eukaryota > Metazoa > Chordata > Mammalia > Primates > Cercopithecidae > Theropithecus > Theropithecus gelada. Next base: position 67,786,671 of record NC_037668.1, on the reverse strand, counting down.
TCTTAGAGAAGATGTCAGTGGTTGTTTTCAGTCCCATCCTGTCACTTGTCTCTGGCTTCTTTTTTAGGACGTGGAAAACAGCTTCTTCTTGAATGTCAATTCCCAAGTAACAACAGTGTGTCAGACACTTGCTAAGGATCCTAAATTGCAGCAAGGCTACAATGCTATGGGATTCTCCCAGGGAGGCCAATTTCTGTAAGTTCCTTTTTGTTACATTGTACCACTTATATGGAATGGATTTTTTTTTTTCTTTTATTCAGATAAATCCACTCCTTCACAATTCAAGATTGTCACCTATCTTGGAAGGGAAATTTCCTAAAACGTTCCCGTGTATGAAGCTTTATGGAACTTAATTTCTTTTCTTTTTTTTTTGAGACGGAGTTTTGCTCTTGTTGCCCAGGCCGGAGTGCAGTGGTGTGATCTTGGTTCACTGCAACCTCCACGTCCTAGGTTCAAGCGATTCTCCTGCCTCAGCCTCCCAAGTAGCTGGGACTACAGGTGCTCACCACCACACCTAGCTAATTTTTTGTATTTTTAGTTGAGATGGGGTTTCACCATGTTGTCTAGGCTGGTCTCAAACTCCTGACCTCATGTGATCCACCCACCTTGACCTCCCAAAGTGCTGGAATTACAGGTGTGAGCCACCGTGCCCGGCCAGAGCTTAATTTATTTTCTATGAAAGTTGAAAGAAAGATTTGCATTCACCTATATCAGAGGAAAATCCTGAAACTCTGTGGGTTTGGGGAACCACAGAGGATGACCAGCTTAATCTGTGATGCCGATTGTGGATGATACATTTCCATCTGACAGTCGGAGCTGAAACTCCCTTTTATTCCATAGGAGGGCAGTGGCTCAGAGATGCCCTTCACCTCCCATGATCAATCTGATCTCAGTTGGGGGACAACATCAAGGTAACTTTGCCTCTTTGCTTTCTTTTTTCTCTGTTCTAACCGACATGACCATGTGATTTTAAAAAAATCTAGGAACTGTATTTGCACAAGACATCAGCCATCCTTGCAAAATCCTGTTTCTCTAGCTTTTAACAAACTAGCCAGCATTGCTGGAGACATAGAAAGAGACGTAGGATTCCAGAGGCCTGCATCACTAGGTTGACATCTACTTCTCTCCAATTTTGTTGACACGATTGCATGGAAGTGAGATGGTTATAGCCACTGGCAGGTGGTGGTTGAGGAGTTAGGAAAATCGAGTGACCTTTCCTGTTCTCTGACTTGGTGATATCCTCTTGAATTTAGGCTTAGGCAAAGAATAGTGTGTAAGCTCTTTTGTCTTTAAATTTTTTTTTTTTTTTTTTTTGAGACGGAGTCTCGCTCTGTCACCCAGGCTGGAATGTGGTGGCCGGATCTCAGCTCACTGCAAGCTCCGCCTCCCGGGTTCACGCCATTCTCCTGCCTCAGCCTCCAGAGTAGCTGGGACTACAGGCGCCCGCCACCTCGCCCGGCTAGTTTTTTTTTGTATTTTTTAGTAGAGACGGGGTTTCACCGTGTTAGCCAGGATGGTATCGATCTCCTGACCTCGTGATCCACCCGTCTCGGCCTCCCAAAGTGCTGGGATTACAGGCTTGAGCCACCGCGCCCGGCCTTGTCTTTAAATTTAAACCCTTTGAGAAATAGCAGGTTTTCTGTTTAGACAGAATTCCATACTTTTGGGGAAGGGTGTGTCTTTAGAATGGAATTTCATCTCTGTTGCGATGGGTATAGCTATTAGCTGGTATAATGTGGGAGCAGAATGATTCTCCATATAATCAGGAAACCTGGACTCACCCAATTAACTATTAGTCATAGGCAAGTAATTTGGTATCTTAGGTTCCACTCACAGAGGAAACCAAAATATGGTCCTGCCTGTCTTATAGGAATTTTTCAGAGGATAAAGTGAAATAATAGGTAGGAAAACATTTTTAAAAGTATAAGGATTATACAAACACAAATTGGTAAAACAAGCTTTATTATTCATTCAACAAATATTTATTGAAAACCTACTATATGCCAGGAACAAGACAGACAAGGTCCTTACGTTCATGAAATATATACACACACGCATGTGCACATATATACACATACATACATAGACATATGCACATATATACACACATACATAGACGTATATATGCACATGCATGCACTTATATACACACATATATATACACACATATATATGTACACAATAAAATAGAGGATAGCCGGGCACGAGGTGGTGTATACCTGTAGTCCCTGCTACTTGGGAGGTTGAGGCTGGAGGATCATTTGAAGCCAGGAGTTCGAGGCACTGTGGCATGCTATAATTGTGCCTGTAAATAGCCATTGCACTTTAGTCTGGGCAACATAGCAAGACCCAATCTCTTGGAAAAAAACAAGAACAACATGATACTGTGTGAAGGACCCACTAATGGTTGTAGCGCTTAAAGGAGTGGGCTCTGGGGCCAAACTGCCTGTGTCTGATCCTTATCCCTTATTGTCTAACCTTGGACAAGGTATTTAACCTCTCAGTTTTACAGTTTTCTATCTGTGATATGGGGAAAATAATGATATCTACTCCACAGGCTGGTTGTGAGGATTACATTAATTATTGCCAATATTTTGCTCAGAACTATTCGTGGTACTCAAAACAGTGTTATTGATGAGGATGCTAAGGATGAAGTATAACTGGGGGAGGGGAAGGAAATGAGGATGGGTACTATTTGAGGTAAGCTGGTCAGATATGACTTGCCTAGGACCAAGACCTGAGAGCTGAAAATGAGTCCAGCCATGTGATGCAGCACATCCTCCAGGGATGAGCAGGTACAAAGATCCTTAGGCGGGAAGGAGTGTAAGCAGCACCAGGAGGAAGCTGGTGATGGTATTCGTTCTCTGCACTTTATTTTCATGAGGAACAAGTGAATGAGATCAGAGTTTGGTCCTGTTCGTTTTGTTTCTCACAGCGCCTTGTGCATAGTGGGTATTGGATACATGATTACTGAAGGAATGAATATTTGTCGTCTACCTCTGTAGGTGTTTTTGGACTCCCTCGATGCCCAGGAGAGAGCTCTCACATCTGTGACTTTATCAGAAAAACACTGAATGCTGGCGCGTACTCCAAAGTTGTTCAGGAACGGTATGTATGGTTAGCTGAAAAGATTACACACCTGTCACCGTGTGAAAATACCATGCTGACTTTCATGCTCACAGTGATTCCAGCAGTAGTTCCTTATGACATTCAAATGAGATCTTTTTTTTTATTGAAACAGAGTTTCGCTCTTTTTGCCCAGGCTGGAGTGCAGTGGCGTGATCTTGGCTCACTGAAGCCTCCACCTCCCAGATTCAAGCAAGTCTCCTGCCTCAGCCTCCAAGTAGCTGGGGTTACAGGCATGTGCCACCACGCCCGGCTAATTTTGTATTTTCAGAAGAGACAGGGTTTCTCCATGTTGGTCAGGCTGGTCTCCAACTCCTGACCTAAGGTGATCCACCCGCCTTGGCCTCCCAAAGTGCTGGGATTACAGGCGTGAGCCACCGCGCCTGGACTTCAAATGAGATCTTTTTGTACCATCTGCTCAATTTCATTGTAAACCTAAACTCGCTCCAAAAAGTCTATTAATTAAAAAACAAAGAAAGACAAACAAGGGCATTTTTCTATGTAAGAAGAATGTAATTATAACAGAATAAATTTCCATCTTTAAAAAACAAACAGAAAGCCTTTAGAAAGTACTAAGCTCAAGGAATTATTGTTGGTATTTAGAGGACAGATTCTTTATGTTGGTAGCTACTCCCTACATCACTGTCCCTGACTCCTCAAATGTGTTTGGGTATTTAGCATGGCCAGCCTGGCACGATGGCTCACACTTGAAACCCCAACTCTTTGAGAGGCCAAGGCAGGAGGATTGCTTGAAGCCAGAAGTTCAAGACCAGTCTGAGCAACATAGTGAGACCCCTGTCTCTATTAAAATCTATTTAAAAAAAAAAAAAGATGCAGAATTACTTTTGTAGTGTGTGCTTGTTCATTTGTTTCCAAACTTAATTGTATATCAGAACCACAGGGAAATTCATTAAAAATGGATTCCCGGGCTCTATCCTTAGAAGTTGTAGGCCGGGCACGGTGGCTCACGCCTGTAATCCCAGCACTTTGGGAGGCAGAGGCGGGTGGATCATGAGGTCAGGAGTTTGAGACCAGCCTGACCAACATGGTGAAACCCTGTCTCTACTAAAAATACAAAAATTAGCTGAGCACGATGGTGCCTGTAATCTCAGCTACTCAGGAGGCTGAGGCAGGAGAATCGCTTAAAAAACCCAGGAGGCGGAGCTTGCAGTGAGCCGAGATTGCGCATCGCACTCTAGCCTGGGTGACAGAGGGAGACTCTGTCTCAAAAAAAAAAAAAAAAAAAAAAAAAACAGAAGTTGCGATGGTAGGTCTGATGTTCTCTAGATGATAGCTGGAGTTTGGGATCAACTAATATCCTGTGGGTTTTCCAAGTGTCTCATTCTTGTCAAATAACAACTTTTTATTGTAGTATATTCTTGAAGCCATTTTCCAAGATACAGCCTTGTGACTGACTCATGTTGGAACAACCTACAGCTAGCTGTCTTTTCTCTTCCCACTCATTGGCTGCACAAATAGCCACAAAGCTGTTTTGGGTCAACAGTACCACCTGATGGTTTTTATAGAAAACTAAGATACTCTGTACCTCTGTCTCCTTTTTTTAACCCTCATGCTACACCAGGCTCTCCCCTTTGCCTGGTTTGATTGGCTGTGGCTAATCACAACTTAATTATTTATATTCTACATATTCTTTGCTCTCATGGATTTGCATGGTATTTAGACTTCATTCTTCCTCCTTTACTCTTGATTCTCACTCTTGCCCAGTTGCCTCCAAAAAGCCTATACTTTTCTTTCTTTGTGTGAACCAAAACAGCTCTTGGCAATCAGAATTCTGTTAGTGATGCTAAGTGAGCAGTCCATCAGGGGGTGACAAGTGACACGTAAATACTGATTAAGGTGGGTGCGGTGGCTCATGCCTGTTATCCCAGCACTTTGGGAGGCCTTGGTAGGCAGATCACTTGAGGCCTGGAGTTTGAGACCAGCCTGGCCAACATGACGAAACTCCATCTCTACTAAAAATACAAAAATTAGCCAGGTGTGGTGGCGCACACCTGTAGTCTCAGCTACTCCGGAGGCTGAGGCTAGAGAATCACTTGCACCCAGGAGGTGGAAGTTGCAGTGAGCTGAGATCGCGCCTCTGCACCCCAGCCTAGGTGACAGAGTGAGACTCTGTCTCAAAAAATAAAAATAAAAGATACGATTAAAAGCAGTAGATTGATGTGTTTATCTTCCTCCTTAAATTTTAATGAAGTAGTAGCAGAAGAATAAAAAGTGATAAACCCACAAGAGCAGAGAGAACAGGGAGAAAGGAGGTAAGAGACCATAAAAAATGCCAACATGTTTTTGAAAGCAAGCAAGCAGATGAATGAGTGTGAGAACTGTTTTAGCAGAGCAGATGGCGAAGGCTTAAAGTAACAAGGAGAAATCATTTTGTCTTTGTGATACTGTCCTAGGTTGCCCCTGGTATTAGGGAAGATTAATTCTGGTTGCAAGAAGGAAACCATATCAAGCCAAAGTAAATTTTAAAAGAAAGTAATACTCTGTTGGTGCCTAAGGCCTCACAGGGCCTGGAATCAAGAATTGGGAGCCACGAGGAGCCAGGGTATTCTCTCTCCATTGCCATTGTTGCTTCTCTCTCTGTGTCGCTGCTGCTTCTCTCCATGCAGACCAGCTTCCCCTGCCACCCACATGATGGAAGGTGGCCTCGCACAGCTTCCAAATGTTGAATCTTCTGTTAGGAGATTGTCTCAGTCTGAGGCTAGAATCTCTCTGTCCTGATTCAGATTCTTCGGGAAGGGACCATGCCCCGGCTCAGGTCAGGTGTCCACCTCTGCTCTCATTAACTGTGGCCAGAGAAGTGGAACCATGCATACTCCCCATACCCACCTCCCTGTAAACCAGTAGGCAGGGCAGGAAGAGTGCAAGAGTGGGACTTAGGCAGAGACCCCAAAAGAGGTCTTCCACATTCTTCAGATAACTTAACCTTAGCAAAGCAAACGGGATATCCTAATCCACACAGTAACTGGTGAGGAAGCCCCCGGCTTGGCATGATGAGGGCAACGAGGAATGGTGTAACAGTTCTCGCTCTCCTTCCTGGATGTAAAATCTACCCTCTAGTTCCCTTTTGCCTTCGCAGGTGCTGTCAGCCCTTCCTAGCCTTCTCCTTCCTCCAGTTTGCTCTCTGCCATGCCCCGCCCCATGCTGTACCCTCCCACCCCTACACTCCCTGCCACAATGAATACTTCAGTGTTGCCCTGGCCTCGGCCTTGGCCTCCATCTTCCCCTGTTCCAGCTCAGGGGAAGCTAGAGCTTTACATATCCTGTTTAATTTTCATAGCAACTTGCCCTCCCCAGGTCTGCTCGGGGCCCTGCTCCCAGTTTGCACCCCACCTGCAGTGGATCTCAGAGTGCTTGTCCCCAGTTGTCCCGTTTTCCCCACGTCTTTGTCCTCAGCTGATGAACTTGCAACTTTGTTTTCTGGAAATATTGAGGCATCTACTCAGGCTGTCTCAGAGACTTTTCAGCCATTCAGAAAAGTGAGAGAGTAATGTACCAAACTACAGGCATACCTCAGAGATACTGAGGATTCGGTTCTAGACCACCACGATAAAGCAAATACTGCAATACAGCAAGTCACACAAATTTATTGGTTTCCCAGTGCATATAAAAGCTATGTTTACACTATACTGAAGGCTGTTAAGTGTGCAGTAGCATTATGCCTAAAAAAAGTACATGCCTTAATTAGAAAATACTTTAATGCTAAAAAATGCTAATGATCATTTGAGTCTTCAGCAAGTGATCTTTTTGCTGGTGGAGTGTCTTGCCTGGATGTTGATGGCTGCTGACTGATCAGGGTGGTGGTTGCTGAAGGTAGGGATGGCTGTGCTAATTTCTTAAAGTGAGACAATGATGAACTTTGTATCAATTGACTCTTCCTTTCATGAAAGATTTCTTTGTAGCCTACGATGCTATTTGGTAGCATTTTGGCCACAGTAGAACATCTTTCAGAACTGGACTCAGTCCTCAAACCCTGCCACTGCTTTTATGTAAGCTTATGTAATATTTATTCTAAATCCTTTGTTGTCATTTCATCAGTGTTCATAGCATCTTCACCAGGAATAGATTCCATCTCCAGAAGCCACTTTTTTGCTCATCCGTAAGAAGCAATTCCTTATCTGTTGTATGAGATTGCAGCAATTCAGTCACATCGTCAGGTTCCACTTCTAATTCTAGTTCTCTTGCTATTTCCACATCTGCAGTTACTTCCTTCATTGAAGTCTTGAATCCCTCAGCCACTCATGAGGGTTGGAATCAACTTTTAAACTCCTGTTACTATTGATATTTTGACCTCTTCCTGTGAATCATGAATTTTTGTTTGTTTTTGAGACAAAGTCTCACTCTGTCACCCAAGTTGGAGTGCAGTGGTGCCATTACAGCTCACTGCAACCCAGCCTCAACCTCCCAGGCTCAAGCGATCCTCACACTTCAGCCTCCTGAGCAGCTGGGACTACAGGTGTTAGCCACTACACCCCACTAATTTTTTTTTTTTTTTTTTTTTTGAGACGGAGTCTCGCTCTGTTGCCCAGGCTGGAGTGCAGTGGCCAGATCTCAGCTCACTGCAAGCTCCGCCTCCCGGGTTCACGCCATTCTCCTGCCTCGGCCTCCGAGTAACTGGGATTACAGGCGCCCGCCACCTCGCCTGGCTAGTTTTTTGTATTTTTTAGTAGAGACAGGGTTTCACCGTGTTAGCTAGGATGGTCTCGATCTCCTGACCTTGTGATCCACCCGTCTCGGCCTCCCAAAGTGCTGGGATTACAGGCTTGAGCCACCGCGCCCGGCCACACCCCACTAATTTTTAAATTATTTTGTAGAGATGGGATCTTGTTTATGTTGCCCAGGCTAGTCTCAAACTCCTGGGCTCCATTGATGTTCCCTCCTCACCCTCCCAAAGTGAATGGTACCCAGCCCATTAATGTTCTTAATGGCATCTAGAATGATACATCATTTCCATGAGGTCTTCCATTTACTTTGCCCAGATGTATCAAAGGAATCACTGTCTATGCAGCTACAACCTTGTAAATGTATTTCTTAAATAATAAGACTTGAAAGTTGAAATTACTGCTTGATCCATGGGCTGTAGAATGGATGTGCTATGGCAGGCATGAAGACACATTAATCTCTTTGTACATCTCCATCAGAGCTCTTGGGTGACCAGGTGCTTTTTAATGAGCTGTAATATTTGTTTGTTTTTTAAGTTTGTTTTTAAACTTTTTTAAATTAAAAAACATAGTTTTTGAGACAGGGTTGTGCTCTGTTGCCCAGATTAGAGTGCAGTGGTGTGATCACAGCTCACTGCAGCCTTCACCTTCTGGACTCAAGCCATCGTCCCACTTCAGCCTCCTGAATAGCTAGGACTGCAGGCATGCACCACCATGCTCGGCTAATTTTAGAAAGAATTTTCTTTCGTAGAGGTGGGGTCTTGCTATGTTGCCCAAGCTAGTCTTGAACTCCTGGCCTCAAACAGTCCTCCTACCTTGGCCTCCCAAAGTGCTGGCATTACAGGTGTGAGCCACCATGCCCAGCTGCGTGGTAATGTTTTGAAAGGAATCTTTTTTTCTGAGCAATAGGTCTCAACAGTGGGCTTAAAATAGTCAGCAAACCGCACTGTAAACAGATCTGCTGTCATCCAGGCTTTGTGTTCCATTTATAGAGCACAGGCATAGTCATTTAGCATAGTTCTTAAGGGCCCTAGGATTTAAAAACCAAGCATTGGCTTCAACTTAAAGTCATCAGCTCCATTCGGCACTCACAAGAGAGTCAGCCGGTCCTTTGACGTTTTGAAGCCAGGCATTGACTTCTCCTCTATAGCTGTGAAAGTCCTAGATGGCATCTTCTTCCAATATAAGACTGTTTCATCTACACTGAAAATTCGTTGTTCATGGTCGCCACCTTCATTAAGTATCTCAGCTAGATCTCCTGGATAACTTACTGCAGCTTCTACATCAGCACTTGCTGCCCCATCTTGCACTCTCACGTTATGGAGATGGTTTCTTTCCTTGAACCTTATAGACCAACCTCTGCTAGCTTCACACTTTTTTTTTCTGCAGCTTCCTCACCTCTCTCAGCCTTCATTAAATTGAAGAGAGTTAGGTCGTTGCTCTGGATTAGGCTTTGGCTTAAGGGAATGTTGTGGCTGGTTTGATCTTCTATCTAGACCACTCACATTTTCTCCGTATCCGCAATAAGACTGTTTTGCTTCCTTATTATTTGTGTGTTCACTGAAGTAACACTTCTAATTTTCCTCAAGAACTTTTTTTTTTTTTTGCATTCTATAAATGTTCAGAGTTCTAAACCTTTAAAAGGTTTCAAATACATGTATAAACACATTCTAGAATGTCAGTCTGACTGTTGCTTCCTTTCACTTCAGTCTCATCTGCTCCTCTGAGGTAGCTGGCTCCGTTGGGCTGTACGCCGCCCTGCCCCGCTGAGTGGGGTTTTCAGGACCACTGCCTCTGGGCAGCTCTTCCACTCTGGCTGGGGAGCTTATGTTGTAGAAATTTGTGTTTCTCTCCCTGCCAACCCGGGATAGAGTTTGTTCGAATTTCCCCATGTGAGGCCTTGTGGTAACAGTGCCCGTTTTGAGGAGGCTGGAAGGGAAGGGAAAGTGGAGAGAGATTGGAAAGAAAGTATAAAGAGTCCCCTTTGCTCCAGTTCCCAACAAGTTCCTCATCTCCATCTGAAACCACCTCAGCCTGGACCTTATTGTCTATATCACTATCAGGCTTTTGGTCAAAGCCATTCGACAAGTCTCTAGAAAGTTCCAAGCTTTCCCACATTTTCCTGTCTTCTTCTGAGGCCTCCAAACTGTGCCAAGCTCTGCCTGGTACCCAGTTCCAAAGTCGCTTCCACATTTTTGGGTAACTTTTCAGTAGCACCCCACTCTGCTGGTACTTATTTACTGTATTAGTCTGTTTTCACGCTATTGATAAAGACATACCCGAGACTGGGCAAATAGAGGTTTATAGTGGACTTACAGTTCCATGTGGCTGGGGAAGCCTCACAATCATGGCGGAAGGTGAAAGGCACATCTCACATGACAGCAGACAAAAGAAGAGAGCTTGGGCAGGGAAACTCCCCTCTTCATTTTATTTTTTATTTGTTATTTTTTTGAGATGGAATCTCGCTCTGTCTCCCAGGCTGGAGTGCAATGGCGTGATCTTGGCTCACTGCAACCTATTCTTCCCAGGTTCAAGCGATTCTCCCTCCCTCACCCTCCCGAGTAGCTGGGATTACAGGCACATGTCACCATGCCTGGCTAATGTTTTGTATTTTTGGTAGAGACAGGGTTTCCTCATGTTGGCCAGGTTGGTCTCAAACTCCTGACCTCAGGTGATCTGCCCTCCTTGGCCTCTCAGAGTGCTGAGATTATAGGCATGAGCCACGGAACCCAGCCCAGCTCCCCTCTTTGAAACCATCAGATCTCATGAGACTTATTCTCTATCAAGAGAACAGCACAGGAAAGACCCACCCCTATAATTCAGTCACCTCCCATGACATATGGGAATTGTGGGAGTTACAATTCAAGGTGAGATTTGGGTGAGGACACAGCCAAACTATATCAGCATGATAAGTACGACAAACCCCAGTGTCACAGGGGAAGCAAATATTGATGAGTCCTTTGCCTGCATCTTTTATAATTTCTGTACTATGCTGAATAGTCCTTGTCTTATTGACAGACTGTTTTATAGGTACAAGTCTTGTCTTCTCTATTAAAGGGTAAGGCCTGGGACTTGAGGGCTTTGGCCTTTTGTCCTTGTTTTTTGAGACGGAGTCTCACTCCGTCGCCCAGGCTGAAGTGCAGTGACGCGATCTCGGCTCATTGCAACCTCTGCCGCCAGGGTTCAAGCAATTCTCCGGCCTCAGCCTCCTGAGTAGCTGGGATTATAGGCCCCTGCCACCGCGCCCAGCTAATTTTTGTAGTTTTAGTATAGACGGGGTTTCACCATCTTGGTCAGGCTGGTCTTGAACTCCTGACCTCGTGATCCACTTGCCTCAGCCTCCCAAAGTGCTGGGATTACAGGCATGAGCCACTGCTCCCGGCCGGCCTTTTGTCCTTTTAAAGTCTCTTGGTGGCCTTTGCACTGAGCGTGCCCGAGGCATACTGACTGACCTGCAGCTTGATCACCTCATTCTTTTTTCTTCCTACAGCCTCGTGCAAGCCGAATACTGGCATGACCCCATAAAAGAGGATGTATATCGCAACCACAGCATCTTCTTGGCAGATATAAATCAGGAGCGGGTAAGCACCCAAACCCTGTTCCCATAGATGTGCGTTCTTTTTCCTGTTTAGGTCCTCATAAACAAATCAGTGGTGACTACCCAAACTGTCCTGGGCAGATCCTAGGAAACAGAAGTTCTGTTTTTTTGGGAGGCAGTGCCTTTGAGATTCAGTTCCTTTTAGCGAGGTTGAAATTCAATTGCCTTTCTTCCCTTAAGTTCTTTCCCTCTCCCAGTGTTGAAACACACAGGATACGCTCAGTAGGTTGCTGACTGGGCTAGGTGGAAATTCACAGCTGCTGTCTTAATGAGGGAAGCTTTCCTGATGGATCAGTTTGGGGGTGGATTTTTCTCTAGAGATTTACCTAGATGAGAGATACAGTAGGCACTGAGTATGTCCCAGACACAAACATGGTTTGGTAGGTTCTGGTAAACTAGATGGCTCAGTTTATATTAGACTCATCTGGAGAGTCTTTTGGTTTTTTGTTTTTAAACAGAAAGTTTGAAGGGAAAAACAAGCCAAACAAAAAACAACACAGAACCACCCAGAATTTGCAGAACCACCCAGAATTTGCAGTTTCTTATTTTGTCTTGGCTTTCTCTGACTAGAAGCCTCTCACCTATGTGATGGACACCTATGGAGTGTGGTGTAAATTCATAGTTGTACCTGTATGCCATGGCCGGTGGCATGTCAGTCAGATAGGAAGGCCAGGCGCGGTGTCTTACGCCTGTAATCCTAGCATTTTGGGAGGCCGAGGTGGGCAGATCACTTGAGGTCAGGAGTTTGAGACCAGCCTGGCCGACACAGTGAAACCCCACCTCTACTAAAAATACAAAATTAGCTGGACGTGGTGGCGGCCACCTGTAATCCCAGCTACTCGGGAGGCTGAGGCAGGAGAATTGCTTGAACCCGGAGGCAGAGGTTGCAGTGAGCTGAGATGGTGCCACTGCACTCTGGCCTGGGCGACAGAGCGAGACTCCATCTCAAAAAAAAAAAAAAAAAAAGGCTGTATAAGCAATCCCATGACTGGGTATATACCCAAAGGAAAACAAATTGTCCTACCAAAAAGACACTTGCACTCATGTTTATTGCAGCACTGTTCACCATAGCAAAGACATGAAACCAACCTAGGTGCCCATCAGCGGTGGACTGGATAAAGAAAATGTGGTACATATACACCATGGAATATTGCACAGTCATAAAAGAGAATGAAATCCTGTTCTTTGCAGCAACGTGGATGCAGCTGGAGGCCATTATCCTAAGCAAATGAACACAGAAACAGAAGACCAAATATCACATGCTCTCACTTATTATTGGGAGCTACACATTGGGTACACGTGGATATAAAGATGGGCGCAATAGACACTGGAGACTCCAAAAGCTGGGAGGGAGGGGCTAGGGCTGAAAAACTTCCTGTTGGGCACTGTGTTCACTATTTGGGTGAAAGGATCAACAGAACTCCAAACCTCAGCATCACACAATATACCCTTGTAACAAAACTGCACATGTACCCCCCTGAATCTAAAATAAAATAAAGGGTTTTTTTTGTTTTGTGTTTTAGAGGAAAAAAAAAAAAAAAAAAAGCTGTACAGGTATATCCTGGGCAGGAAGCTGGAAAACAGCCCATATCCATGGGGAAGAAACATGGTGGCACAGGGTCAGGGAGACCAGAGAACTGGAAGGCTTTACTCCCCCTGCTGGTATCTGATGGTAATGACCTTAGGTGTTGCTGGCCTTTCTTTCAGGGTATCAATGAGTCCTACAAGAAAAACCTGATGGCCCTGAAGAAGTTTGTGATGGTGAAATTCCTCAATGATTCCATTGTGGACCCTGTAGATTCAGAGGTGAGACACTACTTAGGCCACATGCCAGGAGAGTAAATGGCATTAAAATAGGGCTGCCAGCCGGGCATAGTGGCTCATGCCTGTAATCCCAGCACTCTGGGAGGCCAAGGCAGGCAGATCACCTGAGGTCAGGAGTTCAAGACCAATCTGGCCAACTTGGTGAAACCCCATCGCTACTCAAAATACAAAAAGAAATTAACCAGGCGTGGTGGCAGCCACCTGTAATCCCCGCTGCTTAGGAAGCTGAGGCAGGAGAATCGCTTGAACCCAGGAGGCAGAGCTTGCAGTGAGCCAAGATCGTGCCACTGCACTCCAGCCTGGTTGACAGAGTAAGACTCTGTCTCAAAAAGAAAATAAAATGAAATTGAAGTGAAATGAAATGAAAAAATACAGCTGCCTGCTGGGGGAAAAAATCCTGCAGTCCCTTCCACCAACTTTTGTATAGAACAGTTCTTCACCTGAGGTCCATAAACGGGATACTGAAGATTGTAATCTACCCCCCAACCCCAAAATTCTATGCAAAATTATGTAATTGCATTCTCTGGGGAAGGGTCTATAATTTTAATCCATTTTCCAGAGACCAGAGACCCAAAACGGGTTCAGAATCAGCAGCCCAAAATATATCAGTTCCTAAGCTTGGCCTCCAAGGTCTGCCTTGATCTGCCTTCACCCTGTTTTCCAGCCTGATCTTCCTTGTCTGCACACTTCATACACTCTTGATCAAGCCATATTGTACTACTTGTGCTTTTCCTCTCGTATGCAAACTTTGTTCATGTTTTTCTGTCTCTAGAATGTACTTCCTTGGCTTCTCCACCTGACAGTTCCTATTCGTCTGTCAAGGCCAGGATGCCATCCCCCTTCCAAGCAGAATGTGATCTCTTTTGTAGATCATCAGCCTGTGTTAGGACACTCCTCACGTTATGTCACACCACCAGGGATTGGCTGATTGTGGCCCACAGGCCCAGTCCATCCTGCTACCTGTTTTGGTGTTACCCACACGTAAAGAACGGTTTTTACATTTTTTAATGGTTGGGGGAAATAATTTGACATATAAAGATTATGTAAAATTTACTTAGACATATAAAGTATTTTGACATATAAAGATTATGTAAAATTTAAATTCAGTGTCCTCATTGGAACAGTTTTACTTTTCACATACTGTCTGTGGCTGCTTTTGTTACAGTGGCAGCAGTGAGTAGTTGCAACCATATGGCCCTTAAAGCCTAAAATATTTTGTATCTGGCCTTTACAAAAACATTTGCTGACCTCTGTGCTCAACAGTGAATTGTTTCTGTGCCTTGCAAGACTGGGAGGTTTTTGGAAACAGATGATAGATTCATCCTTGAATGTCTAGAGCTCAGCCCAGGAATTTTTCACATTTATTGCTTAATAAATGTAGGAAGCAGAAATTCTGGGGAAGTGGAAAGCAGCCCCTCAGAAAGATTAACTCATCCCTCGGGCTCCACCCTTAAGAAGAGATGACTCAGACGCACCCTATCCATTTTTCCTTCTTGCTACAGCTTTATGATGTTCACTTTGTTGGCAGTTTTGGCTTCTAACCAGTCTCAAATTAGTTTGGCAGTATGTGCTGTGTGTCACATCTGACCTTATTTCTTTTGCTTCTTCTGCAGTGGTTTGGATTTTACAGAAGTGGCCAAGCCAAGGAAACCATTCCCTTACAGGAGACCTCCCTGTACACACAGGTAACTGGCAGGGAATCTATCTTGGGAGGTTGTGCTGTCTTTTTCAGCTCCCAGTTCTTGAAGCTGCTAGATTCTTTGGTGCTGGAGCCCTGCCCTGTACACCTCAGAGCACTAGGTACGCCTGAAACACCTGACTTATGTCCAATATGGGTGAAGCTTGTTAGGCTCTTGATTATTGCTCTAGCTTATCCGGCACTGCGTTACAGAAATTCACCACATCCTGAAACCTTATGGTTTCCAAGCAAGAAAAAGAGAAACCTCATGTCTGATTCCCTTTTTTTGATAAAAAGGTTTTAAAACTAGCTGCCTTTGCTGAGGTGCATCTGCTACAAATCTAGGAAGCCTCCAGGCATGATGAGGGGCATTTTTTTTTTTTTTTTTGAGATGGAGTCTCGCTCTGTCTCCCAGGCTGGAGTGCAGTGGAGCAATCTTTGCTCACTGCAACCTCTGCCTCCCGGGTTCAAGCAGTTCTCCTGCCTCAGCCCCCTTAGTAGCTGGGATTACAGGTGTGTGCCACCATGCCCGGCTAATTTTTGTATTTTTAGGAGAGATGGGGTTTCGCCATGTTGGCCAGGCTGGTCTCAAACTCCTGACCTCAGGTGATCCACCCATCTCGGCCTCCCAAAGTGCTGGGATTACAGGTGTGAGCCACTGTGCCTGGCCAAGGAACATTACTTTTAAACATTAACAGATGTGAAATCCTGTTTCTAAATTACACACTGCAAGGGAAGCTCCTGCAGGAGACTGATTGGGACTAGCGTTGTGAATTTTGTTTAGCAGTAGGTCCTGTATCTTAAGCAGAAGTTGCAGTAATTTACCACCTCCAGTTCTGGGGCCTTCTACACTTTAAGGATTTTTTCTTTTTTGAGACAGAGTCTTGCTTTGTCACCTAGGCTGGAGTGCAATGGTGTGGTCTCAGCTGACTGCAACCTCCACTTCCTGGGTTCAAGCGATTCTCCTGCCTCAGCCTCACTAGTAGCTGGGATTACAGGCACAAGCCACCATGCCTAATATTTTGTTTTTTTAGTAGAGACAGGGTTTCACCATGTTGGCCAGGCTGGTCTTGAACTCCTTACCTCAGGTGATCCACCTGCCTCAGCCTCCAAGAGTGTTGGGATTACAGGCGTGAGCCACCATGCCCAGCCCTAAGGATTTTATATTGGAGACAGACTCTCCAAAATGCATAAGTACTACACCTGAACCAGTCACCTTCTACTAGAATTCCTCCATGTTATTTCAGAGGTCATTTGTCTCCTCTTGGCTTTTCTTTTGCATTGGGTGCCTCAACTTCAGTGGTGAGGTAAAAAGGGAAGCTAGAGTCTGATTTAAAAAAAAAAAAAGGCTTGAGAAATTACAGCTAAGAACTTCCCTATTGTGAAACTCAAAATAATGGTGGCCATGGCAGAAGCACCATTCTGGCACTGTCGTAACTGCTTATCTTCCCAACCAGGGTTGTTCTCCAGCACCTAGGCTATGGGTAATGACATTTTCAACTCCAGAATATGGAAGTGTCCAGGGTTTGTTACCTAAGGCTTGCATATGGTTTTTTTGTTTTGTTTTTTGAGATGAAGTTTTGCTCTTATTGCCCAGGCTGTAGTGTAATGGCGTGATCTCAGCTCACTGCAACCTCCACTTCCCGGGTTCAAGCAAATTCTCCTGTCTCAGCCTCCCAAGTAGCTGGGATTACAGGTGCCCGCCACCATGCCCAGCTAATTTTTGTATTTTTATTAGAGATGAGGTTTTATCATATTGGTCAGGCTGGTCTTGAACTCCTGACCGCAGGTGATCCGCCTGCCTTGGCCACCCAAAGTGCTGGTATTACAGGCGTGAGCCACCGCGCCTGGCCTGGGTTGGATGTTTTTTAAGTTACCTAGCTAATGTTCTCCTGTCTTTGGCTCAGTCCCACTTACCTATGGCATGCTGAGGCAGTGTTGTCCATGGCTTGCCCACCTATAGGTAGTCCTCTGACTCTGAGAAGCTTTTCAAAAAGCAGAATCTAGAACTCTATATAGTGCAATCTCAATTGCATATACATTTTTAATACTTAGAAAAAACTGGCCGGGTGTGGTGGCTCACGCCTGTAATCCCAGCACTTTGGGAGGCCGAGGCGGGTTGATCACCTGAGGTCAGGAGATCGAGACCATCCTAACACGGTGAAACCCCATCTCTACTAAAAATACAAGAAATTACCTGGGCGTGGTGGCACACGCCTGTAATTCCAGCTACTCGTGAGGCGGAGGCAGGAGAATCGCTTGAACCCGGGAAGTGGAGGTTGCAGTAAGCCAAGATTGTGCCACTGCACTCCAGCCTGGGTGACAGAGCAAGACTCCATCTCAAAAAAAAAAAAAGAAAAGAAAGAAAAAAAAACTAGGAGATATTCTTTTTGGCATTTTTGAAAATATACCTCAATTTTATTTTGACAATATATCTCGAGTTAACATATTTACCATTTTACTCCAAAACTTCATTAAGCTTTTTGATTAATTATGGCTTTCCCTCTGCAGGACCGCCTGGGGCTAAAAGAAATGGACAATGCAGGACAGCTAGTGTTTCTGGCTACAGAAGGGGACCATCTTCAGTTGTCTGAAGAATGGTTTTATGCCCACATTATACCATTCCTTGGATGAAACCCATACAGTTCACAATAGAGCTCAGGGAGCCCCTAACTCTTCCAAACCACATGGGAGACAGTTTCCTTCATGCCAAGCCTGAGCTCAGATCCAGCTTGCAACTAATCCTTCTATCCTTATCTAACATGCCCTACTTGGAAAGATCTAAGATCTGAAGCTTATCCTTTGCCATCTTCTGTTACCATATGGTGTTGAATGCAAGTTTAATTACCATGGCGATTGTTTTATAAACTTTTGATGTGGTCACGCTCAGTTTTAGAAAGGGAGTCTGTTCCAGATCAGTGCCAGAACTGTGCCCAGGCCCAAAGGAGACAACTAATTAAAGCAATGAGATAGATTCTGAGGGCAAACGTTTTTCCAAGATCTTGCCGGATTTCAAGCAAAGAGGTACCCAGGCCTGAGGTACTCACATAAATGCTTTGTTTTGCTGGTGATTTAACCAGTGCTTGGAAAAATCTTGCTTGGCTATTTCTGCATTTCTTAAGGCTGCCTTCCTCTCTGAATACGTTACCCTCTGTGCTATCATCTTATTATTAGGCAAATCCCACTGGCCTAGTCTTGCTTCTGTGGCACCCACTTTGTCTCCTCAGGTAGTGATGAATTAGTTGCTCTGTCACAAAAGGAGGGAAGTAGCATCCAATTAAGTTGCTTAAGAGAGGAAATGTACATCTTGTATAACTTAGGGAGTGAAGAAAATGTAGGCACGAAAGTGAAAAGTGAGGCAGCTAGTTCTTCCTATTCCATTCTTGACCAACCTGCCCTTTCTTAATATGACTAGTGGTCTTGATGCTAGAGTCAACTTACTCTGTTGCTGGCTTTAGCAGAGAATAGGAGGAACCATATGAAAAGATCAGCCTTTCTGACTTCAATCCCCAAAACATATTTACCAGCATACTCCAAACTGTTTCTGATGGGTTCTGTGAGAAAAGGATTGTTTGCTCAAAAAGCTGGGAAAATACTACACACTCCCTTTCTCCTTCTGGAGATCACCCACATTAGAGGGTCTGAGGACTCTGAGAATTCGTGTTACAGTAAACAAAACTAACAATCTCCCATTTCCTACACTACTTGAGCATGGAAATCATAGTCCCCACTCTGTGAAAACTTAACGCTTTTTGGAAGACATTTCTGTAGAATGTCAGTTTGGAGAAATGATGAGCTACGCCTTGATGAAAGAACCGTGTTGGTGCTGCTAAGTTTACCCATTATGGTTTTTCCTTTCTCTCTCTCAAGCCTTATTCTTCAACTAAAAGATGAGGATTAAGAGCAAGAAGTGGGGGGGATGTGAAAATAATTTTATGAGGTTGTCTAAAATAAAGAGTAGTTTCTTATGCTTCGTGTTTTCAGTATTTTTTACATTCCTGTACAGCAAGTATCACAGGTAAACAACTAAGCAAGTTTGGTATTAACTTTATTCTATTTTCTGTATAACTTTAAGTACATAAAGGTTTATTTCCACAGGCCTCAGGAAATGGGTAGAAATCACAGGACAATCTCTCTTCCCACCAAAAAAAAGTTGCATATATTGGTAAGTGTTTGTCCTAGAGGGGAAAAACTGAAATTTACATTAGCAGTGCTGTGCAAGATTCTTACATAAATCAAGACCTAAAACCAGCCTGCAGTGGAGGTTTTAGTCCTCTGTTCAGGTGCTTGGAGAGAAGCCATAAGCTGATGAGCATGACAGGGAAAAGCAGGCAGTGAAGACAGGTGACAGGCACCTAGCAGGGAAGGAGGATTCAGGAATGCCAGACTCCTTGAAATGGTGTGTTGTTTTTCCTTTTTTTTTTTCCTTTTAAAGTCATCTCTATAGGAAGGTGCTAGTCAGGGATCCCAGAGAAAGAAAGGGTTCAAGACTCCATTAACTGCCCTGGATAGCAGCTAGTACCGGAGACTCTCCTATCTCATGGTTGAGGCAGACCCAGGATAGAACAGAGAATAAAAGGAATGCTTATGGGAAACCATTCTGCATGGAATGCTAGATGGCCAAGCCTCAGCCTTCGGTCCAGTGCAACCCTTGCCTCACTTGTCAACAGTGAAAATTAGTTTGGTTAGAAGAACCATCTGGAAACACACCAGCTTCTGCTACCTTCATGCTCACTGTTAGAAAAAGATTAACCAGTGTGAACATTCTGATCTGTTAATTCCTGGGACTGTTTTCTTTCCAATGGACTGTTTGTTTGTTGGTAGAATAACCCCCAAAAGCTCAAAGCTAAAATGCATCATCAGTCCTAGTCGGCAGTTCCTTAAGAATGGACTGGCGGCGTGGTTGAGCTGATATGGAAAAGCTGCACCTTCCTGCAGAAGATCAACTGACCTGCTATCTCACCCCAAATTTCAGCCTGAGGTATATTTCAGTGAAGGCAGGTAGCTGTGCTTCTCAGAGCAGAGAAGCAGTTTTAAGAGCAGAAAGGTAGAGGAAATCTAGAAAAGAACCGTCTTGATACAGATTTATCCCATGGTGTGAAGGGAGGGCAAAGAACCCAGTGGCACTTCGCTTATCCAGCAATTTCTGTCACTGTGGTGACCAACTTCTGCCCATTCCAGAGGGTCTTGAACTGCTCAGGAACTGGGAATTCATTCTGCAAATAAAGAAGAGACAGCAGGTTTAAATCTGAGCTAAAGAAGAGCTGGGGCTAAATCTCACACATTTCTCCCAATGCTTGCTTCCACTTAACCCCAGGAGCACGGGAGGATGTAGCAAGAGACAAATCATAGAGCCATGCTGTGTTCTAGTGTTCAGCGATCTTGGACAGACAATAGTCTATGGGGTGTAAATAACAGTACATATGGCTTTATAGCAAAAGCTTGACAAAGTGCCATGGCTCATCCCCATTCTTTTTTGCTACCTTGAGCTCCATTTAGGCAGAAAGCACCTTCCTTTGGAGCTCCACTACACTGGACTACCTCATTTCTGTGTGTTTTTGGTGTGCATTATTGGGTTTTTAGCTGCTCAGTGCAGAATGTTCATGAAACAGCTTTCTCCAATGCAAGAAATCTTCAGTCCCTTCTGTTTTTAACATCATACTAAAGAGATCAAGAAACTTACAAAGTCACCGCCTTCTGTAGGAATGAGGACATTCATCTCGGAAGATTTGGCACTGACTATTTCACAATCCAGGGAATTCTTGCTCAGGTAAGCATGGCAGCCATCTGTTTTGTTGATGGATATGGTTGGCACTTTACCCATTACCTGCAGAGTAAACCAAGAGAACTGAGTCCCAGCAGCTGGGGAGGACAAGAGTAAGTTGCAGGAAAAGCTTTCCTGTTTCATGTGACTCAGCAACTACATGAAAAGCTCACAGGTGCGCAAGACAGTGGATACTTGGGTGGGTTGGGATGGGTCCTGAAAAGAACTCGCCTGAAGAGCCAACCCCTCTTCTGCCACGTCCAAAGCATCTCAGCTTACAGACTTTGTAGAATCAGATTCCCACGAAAGCAACATCTGTGGGTCTACCATGTCTCTTTCAATTAATTCCTCAGGGACAAAAAGAAGGAGCCAAAATATCGAGTTACCTGAACTTTGACATCCCTACTGTTGATTATCTCCACAATGCCCACCACGTCATCGAATACCAGACCAAGTTTCTTACAGTTATCTAGGGGAAGAAAGGGAGTTTGTCAACAGTATAACTTTAAAGGAAAGTAATATACATTTAGGAATCTTTAAGATAGGGTAGGTAAAATGATATTCGCCTTCTCGGGCTCTGGGACGGGGCTTGCATGGGACAGCGACAAAGACTCACCTACTGTAATGGAGTTAATTTTGCCCTTGATTTGCAATGTCGTGTTGACACACTTGTATATGTAAGCCACCTGTTTCAGCTCTGTGTCATCAATCACCAGGTTGGAAACATTTTCCTGATTTTCCTATTAGAGAGAGCCCAGGATTCTCATCATAAAGCACACACCAAACAAAAAAAACCCAGGCTATCCCAAACTTTTTGTTATTGCAATTGAAGCCAGAACTCTGCCCTCATCTAGCTAAGCTCCATTTAACCCCGTCCCTACTCCTTTTCCCCGGGAGGCGGAGGTTGCAGTGAGCCAAAATCGCGCCACTGCACTCCAGCCTGGGCGACAAAGTGAGACTCCATCTCAAAAAAATATAATAAAAATACCTGCCCCTGTCTAGGTATTTTTAACTTACCACTCTCCATTTCTTGCCCTCCAGTTCAAGTACAGCTGGCTCCTTCTTTGTGGCTGGTTTGGGGGACGGGCTGGTTTGGGGTTTAGGTGCAGAGAATGGCTTGGGGCCACTGCGTACTGGACCACTCTGAGCCTTCAGGGCAGGGTTCTTGTGAGTCTTCATGTCATCAGATACATGCTTCAGGGCTGTAAGAACAACAGCTACCTTGTTCCTGTCCTTCATACCAGACCTCTGAGCTGCTATCATCACATTAAACATCCTTAACAGAAAATTCAAAGCCAAAAACCAGAGCCTTTGAGGTGTTCTCTTGCAAGCAGTTTTGAAGAAGTACTTTTATCATTTCTCTTCTCCCCAAGGTTAAATTATATGGTTCCATTAACAATAACAACATGGAATGTGTATATACTGTGGTTGGCAATAGGGAGTAAATGCACAGAAAAAGACCTAGAAAGACATATCAAATATATATGCACAAATATGTAGTTTTTAAAGCAATAAAGGAAGAAAAATAAGTGGCAGTAAAGAAAATTTGGTAAAAGGAAAAAACAAAACAAAACAAAAAACCCTCACTCCCCACAGCTAACTAACCCTACTTCCCGTACCTCCTCAGTCAGTGTTGGCATTTGCGACTCTACAATAATAGTTTTCTCTCTCTCTATATATATATGGTTTTGTTGGTTATGATCATACACATTGTTAATACATTTAGTTCAACTATTGACACTTAAAAACTTTCTCATGTTAACCTGTAGTTTAGTATCTTTCTAGGCCAGGCGCTGTGGCTCATGCCTGTAATCCCAGCTCGCTGGGAGGCCAAGGCAGGTGGATCACCTGAAGTTAGGAGTTGGAGACCAGGCTGGCTAACATGGTGTATTTTTAGTCTCTACTAAAAGTACAAAAAAATTAGTTGGATATGGTGGCAGGTGCCTGTAGTCCCAGCTACTTAGGAGGCTGAGGCAGGAGAACTGCTTGAACCTGAGAGGCAGAGGTTGCAGTGAGCCGAGATCATATCACCGCACTCCAGCCTGGGCAAAAAAGTGAGACTCCGTCTCAAAAAAATAAAATAAAAATAAAAGTAAAAATATATTTCTTTTATGTTTTAAGGGAAAAATAATTCATGATCTCCCACAGCAGGCTGACACACGCCTTGCTTTGAACATGGCCTGATCTATGTTAACTGTATAACAAATACTGAATGGCCTTTATCTCCACTATTCCTCGTGGTTGTAACTTACATACTAGATTTTTTTTTCTTAAACATTACGTGGTTCACTGTAGAAAAACATGTAATGATGGCATACATTTCATCAACAGGACATGTGATAGTTAACAAACCATTTCTCTTACTGTTGGATTTAGGTTGTTACACCATTTTTAGCTACTATGATTCCTAGAAGTGGCTGGACAACTCAGACTTCCACCAGCTGTGTTAAGGGTATCTACTTTCTCTATACCAACATTAGGTCACTCTCATGCAAATTTTCCATGTAACCAGTATGCATCTTCTAAGGAAGTTAACTCCTAACACAGTGCCTTCCCAGAGGCCATGTGGTGCTACGGAAAAAGCTCTGGGGAAAACTGCCAGCTCTGTGCCTTGGCACAAGAGGGTACTCTATATATGCTACCTAATATTAAGTCACTTTCCCATGGGGCAGAGGGCTTCCTCCAACTGTGATCATCATTTTCAATTTCTATTTAGGCCAGCTTTGCTGTCCCTTAAAGGAACAGGACACACTAAATGACTCCCACACAAGTCGGGGTTGTGGTTTACAGACTAGTTGTTGGGTTCTGGTTGGTGGGGTCTGGCCCACACAACTTGTTGTACCGACTGTTTGTGTCAAAGTGTTCACTCACCATGTGTGATGCTCTCCCCCTGATTAATTTGCGCAAACAGTGCTGAGCGGGAAGCGGACTCATCTGAGCCTGAACTGGTAGAGACTGGGGGAGGAGGGGGGCCTGGCGGAGGGGGAGGTGGACCTGATCCAGCAGAGGGTCCAGATGGCAGTCCACTCAGTTCTTTTGCCACAGGCCCCTGAAACAATAAGAGAAGGTAACATCGTCATCCTCTCTCTTCCCCACTGTACCATTCCCAGTAGCACCCTACATGTGGCCAGTGCACATGGGGTCCCCACTACAGCCTTTGAGGCAATGATTAATGCGTCCTACCCATACCCAACTTGGCTTTATGCCTTCTTACCCTTTCCTGAAGATCCAGCTCTCAGTTCTATTTCTTGACCATCACATTTTGCCTTTGACCTCACCTGATTCCAGCTTTAAAAACTCTTTCCACAAATCTATTTGACATCTTCCTTAGTGTGTTACCAGTACCTCAGATTCAACAAGTTCAAAACTGATTTCATCATTTCCTGCCTGCTCCCCTCCCTGTATAATCATCCCCTTGTCCCTGTTTCAGTGAAAGATGTTACCATCCAAGGCTGACTATTCAATCTTCTTTGAGGATTCCAACTTCTTCAACCTTATCAAATATCTTTCTATTATCTTGGTGCTATCTCCTGCAAATGTTTTTCTACTATCTCCCAAACACCATGACTACTTTCATAATCCGAGCATGAGTCCTTATCCCTAACCTATACACTGAGACTCTTTTAAAGACAAATTGGATCATTATCACTCCCTTGCTCAAATACCTCATCCCAAAGTCTCAGCCTACCTTCCTTTCCAGCCTTTTCTCCTAAAAATCTGACCATTTCCCCTTATTGAAGCCAGAGATGACCAATCTCTACATTTACTCTGCATTTATTTTGTTTAAGCTGTGCCTTTTGTAGTATCCCACTTCTCACTGCCCTATACTTCTTTCAAGTCTCACAGAAGAGTATATACCTTCAAAGCATAATCTCTTCTAGTGAGAAGCACTCTTCTTTTCCTCATACTCTAGAGTCTGTATCTTTATTATAGCATTTGGCTTAGTGATTTGTACTATTGTACTGGGGTTTTGCGTTCCTATTTTTAAGCGCCTTAAAGGCTGGGACAGTGTAACTCATTTGTGTGTGTCTCCCACTCCAGCACCAATCACTGTCCCTGACATGTTTATTGAAATTGAATACCACCAAGTATTCCTTCTCCTATGATCCTTGCTTCCTTTACTCTTTTTTCCCTTTCTTTCTCCGCCTTTTCTTCCTCCCTTCCACTGAAAAAACTAGCATTCCCTCACAGACTTTGGTAGTGCTGAAGTCTAAGAAACCTGTGGACCCCACGCTGGAGAGAGAAAGTGGGAGGGAGGGAGGGAGGGAGGGAGGGAGGGAGGGAGGGAGGGAGGAAGGATTCACTAACCGTTTTGCTCCAGGCCAGTCCGGTGGTATGGAACTCCTTAATGTAAGCCTGCAGCTCTGTCCATATACTTAAATAAGCTTTGACCCAGTCTACATGCTTCTTATCCCTGGGAGGATTAAAGAAGAACTTGTCACAGGTGGTCCAGGTACATAACAATGGTGATTCCAGAACCCTTCTTTCCTATGGGCTCACATTCTCCTACCTGTGGTGTTTCTTAGGCTCTGCTCAATGGCTGCTTTTCTGTTATCACCAAACTTCTGTGTATACACAACCTAGTCTATTACCCTAATCAGACCAAACTCCACTAAGATAGAGACTCTGGATTCTATCTCTATCTCTCATAGCAATGTTTCTCAAACTGTTTTAAGTACCAAAACTTTTTTTCTTTTGACCA
This sequence comes from Theropithecus gelada, assembly GCF_003255815.1. Classification (NCBI taxonomy): domain Eukaryota; kingdom Metazoa; phylum Chordata; class Mammalia; order Primates; family Cercopithecidae; genus Theropithecus; species Theropithecus gelada. Next base: position 67,761,300 of record NC_037668.1, on the reverse strand, counting down.
TTTGCTTATTGAAACTTTTTCCAAAGTAGAACCTAAACACCATCTAATATGTAAAACTGATAAAAGAAGACAAGCAGACATTCTGTACATAAAACCATGGTAGAGAGGAGAGCTCTTAAGTATCACTGTGGAACTCTAAGAAACTTAACTGCCTTACGAGACAATGCCTCATGTCAAAATATGCCCACCCCCACCAAAAGCAAACTTAAACTTTCCTTTAGGAAGAGACAATCAGCATTAAATTATAGAAATAGCATTGTACCTATGGTCCAAGTCCCCTCTCTTCTTGTATATTAGCTGGGAAGGTTATTTAGCCTGAGACTTAGTTTCCTCAACTGTAAAGTGATGGGATAATGGTGAGATATATCAAAACACTGTCATGCTTAATTCCATGTTGCTAGAAGGATAAAGAAGTGCCTGTTGTTCTGGGACACATTTCACTCACAGGAAGGTGCAGTATTCCTTAAAAAGAGTAGTTAATAAATGTTTGTTGATTGATGAAGGATGGAAGAAAGGAAGGGTTTGCATAGACATGCAACTTAATAAATTTTGCCTGCAATCATTCCAGTTCAAAACCAGCAATGGAGAAGTCAGAACTGGTAGACGTATGTGGTTAGACATACAAGGACTGCCTTACGTAATACCTGCATTGGCTAGGCAGCCTTACTCTCACTTTAACTGACTGCATGAAGAATTTCTATTAAGTCCTATTGAACCCTTTGCCATTGGGCCAGATAACGAATTCTCAACAAAGAAACAAAATCTTATATAAAGGGCATTAGTCCATGTTACTGTCAGCAAAACTTCCTAAACCGAGAAGGCTAAAAGGGCCTCTACCAACAAAGGAGAGAAAGCAGAAGTGGAAGCAGAAACATTTCCTGTTTGCAAATGCAGCTGTGAGACAATATCTATAAAGCTCTCCAGAAAGCAGCCCTGAGATAAAACCAGCACAGTGGCTAAGGGCAGCCTTCAGTAACTCCAAAGTGCTACTCCAGCAAGTAACCAAATGGGTTTATCCTTTACCCCTTGAAAAAAGGCTGAACTTGGCTGGGCACAGTGGCTCATATCTGTAACCCCAGCATTTTGGGAGGCCAAGGCAGGAGAATCATTAGAGACCTACCTGGGAAACAGTGAGATCTCATCTCTACGAAAAAATTAAAAAATTAGCCAGGCATGGTGCAGCATGCCTGAAGTCGCAGCTACTTGGGGGACTGAGGTAGGAGGACTGTTTGAGCTGGGAGGTTGAGGCTGCAGTGAGCTGTGATTGTGCCACTGTACTTCAGCCTGGGTGACAACACGAGACACTGTCTCAGAAAAGAAAAAAAGAAAGAAAGAAAAGAAAAGGCTGAACTTACACATCTTTGTACTCTTTGAGGACTCGGTTTGTATAAAACATGGCAGCATCATTCATTTCTTTCACATAAGGGCCAGGCTTGGGAGCCTAGAGAGAAACAAGCTGTCAGTGACTCAGGACCTCTCCAACTATATTGCCTTGCCTCTTAGAATCTATACCCACACCCCCAGCCCTGGAATCTGCACTGCTCACCATAGCCACCCAGCCCAGGGCCTGGATACTTTCGCTGACAGCTGACAGGTGGTTAAACAACTTGCTGCCTCGGTTCTTCTCCCGAAAGGTTATCACTTCTTTGATCTGCTCTGAGATGGGTGCCAACAAATCGGAAAGCTTATTCTAGGAAAAGATACAAGAAAAGATTCAGGTTAACATCTTTCCACAAAGGTGTCTATGCCTTCCGATCCTGAAGGTACGAATTCTCTATGGACTCTAGTGAGTACCCAAATAAACTGCATTAGTCCTGTCCTGATTCCTAAGGCTAAAATACTGCTCATCATCTCACTCTCCTCATAGAGTTCCAACTCCTCAGGCTGTACCTGATGGTTCTTCATGATCAGGATCCATACCTCAGCTATACCACAATACCTCCATTTCAGCCACTTGTCTCTTTTCTGTTCCACTTAGAGGACATACACTCAGGACATCATTCCTGTGCATTTGTTGTCAGAATAACCAATTTTGGCATTTTATCACTCACCAATACAAACTATTAATGGACCCATGTGAATATGTTTTACTTTCTCATTAATTCTTCAAAGATGAGCTCTTTTATCATCATTAAAGCCCTCAATGCATTGCTAGTCATGTAGTAGCTGCTGAGTAAAGAACTGATGAATCAAATGCAATTAGGGGGCTTAGTCTGGGCATGGTGGCTCACGCCTGTAATCTCAGCACTTTGGGAGGCTAAGACAGGAGAGATGCTTGAGACGAGGAGTTCGAGACCAAACTGGACAACACAGCACGACTTTGTCTCTACAAATAATAGAAAGAATTAGGGCCAGGCATGGTGGCTCACGCCTGTAATCCCAGCACTTTGGGAGGCCAAGGTAGACAGATCGCTTGAGTCCAGGAGTTCAAGATCAGCCTGGGCAACATGGCGAAACCCCATCTCTATAAAAATACAAAAATCAGCTGGGCATGGTGGCACATGCCTGTAGTCCCAGCTACTCAGGAGGCTAAGGTGGGAGAATCATTTGAGCCTGGGAGGTGGAGGTTTCAGTGAGCCGAGATCCTGCCACTGCACTCCAGCCTGGGCAACAGAGTAAGACTTCATCTCAAAAATAAATAAATAAATAAATAAATAAATAAATAAATAAGCAAGCCAGGCGTGGTGGCACACACTGTAGTCAAGGCTACTCAGGAGGCTGAGGTGGGAGGATCATTTACGCCTGGGAGGTCAAGGCTTCAGTGAGCTGTGATTGCACTACTGCACTCCAGTCTGGATGACAAAACAACACCCTGTCTCAAAAAACAGATTTAAAAAAAATAAAATAAAATAAAAAACAATTAGGGGCTTAGCATTCAAGTAGGCACCTTGGCAAAATGGATGAATTTTGTTTGTTTGCACCCTTCCTCCAAAGCTCCATTTCCTGAACATCTCAATTCTCAGATCTTAACCATTCAGGACAGATTAAGAATTAGAATCTAATTCTACATATTAGAATTAGATGGTATCTATATATACATACACACACATTGTTTTTTGAGAGAAGGTCCTGCTCTGTCGCCCAGGCTGGAGTGCAATGGTGTGTTCAGGGCTCACTGCAACCTCAAACTTTCAGTCCCAAATGTTCCTCCCATTTCAGCCTCTCAAGTAGGTGGGACTATAGGCATGTACCACCTTGCCTGGCTACTTTTTTTTTTTTTTTTTTAATTTTTAGTAGAGACAAGGTCTTGCTAAAGTGCTGGGATTACAGAAGTAAGCCAGTATGCTTAACCAGAATCTAATATATATGACATTATTTTTATATTATCTAGGCATGCTGAGAGTCAAGGGTTTTAATACAGCATTTAGGACAACTTGCTTTATTATTCCTCTGTAGGAAAGCCAAATGCAAAAGAAGGAAACCTATTTTCTTTGACTCCAAGAGAAATCTAAATTTTCTCTAATTCAGCTTTTCACATCTTGAACCATAAAATTCTGAGGTGGGAGTAAAATTAAAGGGAGATTCTCCCAACCAGTGAAGGATGAAGAGAGAAGCAATACTACAGGAGTTTTAAGATCTCCACAGGAGCACTACTAAAGCCTATCCACAGTGAAGCAAAAGAATCATCTTTAAAGGGCTTTGGAGACACTATGATGAATGTGGACTCAGCAAAGAGGGAGGCAAGCAAAGTCCCAGGAATAACCACGGGCCTATGCAAAATGACAGAGAAAAAGTCAGTAGAGACCATTAAGTACTCAATAGTACCTTCCCATTAAGGCACTTGAAGTATGGCTCTACCTCTGGGACTTGGTATGAATATATATTATCAAAAGCCTAGTAGGTCTATTTTAAAATGTTATAATAGCTTGACAGAAATCTCTCAACTCGTCCTGAGCATCAAACCAAAATGAAACCAGCTAGTAGTGAACTTACATCTGCTGGCTGTTGACACTGAGAAGCTGTAACCAACAGAGCTCGCTCCAACTTCAAACCTGTGTGGACCATCTCCGCCTGCCAGAAAGAAGAATCAGCTATTGATGACACATTATAACTGGAGAAGTCTTGATAAGAATAACCTGAAACCTCTACTTCCATGTACTCTGATAGCAACCCAGGGCACTTCATGTTATCCTCCTCATGTATTCCGGATTCCAGGGACTGATAGCAGAATTACATATACTACTGTTCCTACTGGAACTCATCAGGGACACACATCCAGAGTTGGAAGTGAAGTTAAATGGATAATCACCTAGCCTTAAATGAAGTCATGTTAGCACCTTACACATGCATTGTGATACTGTGCACTGAAAAATCCTTCCTATTTCACATCAGCAAAATAAAACAAATGGCAACCAAAAAAACACCTTTCTTTTCTCAAAAATTGGAGACAGGAGTAAAGGCAAAGGCCTAAATTTATGCCAAAAATTCTCAAGGTATTTACTCCTTTAGGTTAAAGCTATCTCTCAAATGCTAGATACCATGACCCATTAATAAATAAATAAATAAATTTAGTGAGCTTAATACAGCAAAAGTATGAGTGCAGCACACCAACTTCAAGTTATTTCCAAATAAAAAGTTAAAAAAAAAAAGTATAGCAGAAGTAGTACAAATATCATTTTGTGAAACTTTTATCTCAGTTGCGAATATGTTCTTTATTTCTAAGGGTCATTCGTAGTCAAAAGAATTTAAGAAACATGAGACTATAAGCACTATTAAAATACAAAAATTCAAAGAAAGCAATCTATTTTTTTCTGGATTTGCATTTTTAAAACACAAATGATAAATGTTTTAAAGTTTTTTCAAATGTTACAGAACTGTATAAAGTAAAAATGCAAGCCTCCACACCCTTATTAAAGTCCCAGTCCCACTCTCTAGAGCCAAAACCATTGGCAACAGATGGTATTTGAGAGGCTCAAAATAGATTTTCCAAAACCCAAGCAACCAGTCTTGGAGAAAGGTTTAGGTGAAGAAGATCCCGAGCATGGTTACTGTTTATAAAGGATCATTCGGTGAGCTAGCAGGAAGGTTTTTTGGGTCCCAAAAATAGAGGTAGAATGTATATGTGTGTGTGGGGTGGGAGTAGGCAGTGGTGGTGATGACGTAGGAGGCATAAAGGAAGGTGGGAGAAAAGGCACCTGTCACTGCCTACTTCATATTCTTGCTGTGGGTTGAGTGTGAAAATAACCCACATTAGCATAACTAATAACTATCAAGCATAGTTTTATAAATGCTAAGTCATGATAATGACTCCTTTAAATAAGCCACTGTAAGTTTGATTATATAATATGTTGGGATCAAACGAGTGCATGTTCTTCGCTACAAAGATGAACAGAACCATATTTTATGTACCAAGCAAGCTTTCTGTACAAATATGTGATAAAAGCAAGGGTCCTAGAAAAATAGGAGGAATCGTTTCTGTGGCTGGACTGAACTCCTCAGTACAGGTAAAAGAAAAATAACATGTGTAATGCCTCAAACCAAGAGGCACTTCTCAAGGAGCTCTTAAACCAAGGATGAGGACCTTGGCTGACTGAAGAAAGCTGTCAGTCCTTAAAAGAAGGGGAAAAAGGCAAAACATCCTTACATGTTTCTGCACGTCTCCCCCAATCTCTTTACTGATCTTCAAGTACTCTGCCACAGGACCAGCAAGCAGTGAGTCAAATGCCTGCACATACGGAGCTGCTCCTGCTAAAGACAAACACACCACAAAGAATCAGCCATGCATCAGAAGGAGGCTTCTTTAAAATGTGCTTCTATATGGAAGTGAGGAGGCAAGGTAATACAGTCAACAGGATACTGGAACAGGAGTAAGGAAACCTGGGTTCTAGGTTCAGTATCACCACTAACTGGTGTGTGACCTTGACTAAATCCCTTTTCCTCTCTGAGCTTAATTTTCTTTATCTATAAAATGAAAATAAACAAAATGATCCTCCAAGGTTTCTTTTAGTGCTAACATTCTATGTTTCAATTGCTGCATGTGCAAAATGTCCAATTTGCCAATTGTTTGGAGACAGGAATTTTATTATCACTTGTCATTTGACTTATATTGGAGTCATTCTGCTAAAGAAAGAACAGGAAATATCACACAAGCAGGAAGTTCTTGTGTTAAAATAACTTAACCACAGGCCTCCCTGTACAAGTCATTTCCTTTCCTCTCTTATCTGTTCACAGCAATACAAATTACAAAAGATAAACTATCTAGATTAAGTTTTGGGAAGTTAGCTCCAAAGGAGAGAATAATAGAAAATTTTCAGGCCAAGACACTCAAAGAAAGCATTCTGCTGGGCTGTGGACTGCTTACCTTTTGAAGGACTGTCTCCATACCCACGGTGCATGTCAGAGGTATGGGACACTGCCTCCAGGCGGCCCACTGCCCTCTCCAATCTTTCTACCAGATTTTGCATGTCAGCCATAATGGACCACCTGCTGAAACAGATCAAATGTCATTTGTTATTTAAATATTAAATAGCACCTACAGAGAGAAAAACAGAAAATTACTGGTCACCCCCAGGTGGATGAAGAGGATGCCAATTCTCAGGAACAGAATAGTTTAATAAAATTAAGATGTCATCTGCAAAATGGAACAATACAAAAAATCAGATAAAAAAGTAGTCTAGTATATTTACAAAATCAAAAGACCTCAGTAAGCAAGAGAACTGCTCAGGAAAAGGTGTTCACTGAAGTAAATGCTTACTCATTCAAATACTTACTCAATATTTACTATGATACTGTGTGTGGAAAGTTAGAATTTGCAAAGGATAGTCATATATATTATCTCAGTTTGAGCCTCCCGACAACTATTCAGGAACAGAAGGATGATTACTACATGCTTAGTGATAGAAAACTTAGTTTCAGTGAAGTTAAATGACTTGCCTAGTCACACAGCCAGTGAATAGAGAAGCCAGTACTCAATTCATCTTCTGGCTCTAAGTTCAGTGTGTTTCTTCCCACAACATCCTCTGCCTGAATGTGAAATATCCCAAACCAAGATGAACAGGATATTTACTCTTCCCTCAATAATTTTTTTTTTTCAGACAAAGTCTCGTTCTGTCACCCAGGCTAGAGTGCAGTGGCAGGATCTCAGCTCACTGCAAGCTCCGCCCCCCTGGGTTCAAGGGATTCTCCTGCCTCAGTCTCCCAAGTACCTGCGGTTATAGGTGCACACCACCATGCCCGGCTAATTTTTTGTAGTTTTAGTAGTGACAGGGTTTCACTATGTTGGCTAGGATGGTCTCGAACTCTTGACTTCAAGTAATCCACCTGCCCTGGCCTCCCAAAGTGCTCGAATTGCAGGCGTGAGCCACTGTGCCCAGTCTGCCCTCAATAATTTATAGTCTAATGGGGAGACTTAACATATGCACTAACAGCTAGGAAACAAATAGAAAAAAAATGTTAAGGTGACATAAGAAAGTTGCTGATAGAGAGGCATGAGATTTCAAAGACGGGAGGAATATATCAGCTGGAAGGATCAGATAAGGATATGATGGAGAAGCTGCCATTTGAGCCAGCCTTCAAATGAAGATGAGAAAGATCTGGACATGCAGTAGGGAAGGACACTAGACACATCCAAAAGAACTTGTTATAGATCTTTCACAAGTACTATCTTATCTGAACTAGCCTAATTCAATGTCTAATATCCCAAAGAAAGTAAGCTCCAAGAGAGAAAGGACCTTATATAGCTTGTTCCTTATTGTATACTCTACCATCTAGACTACTACCTGGCAGGTAGTAGATGTTCAATAAATATTTATGAAGTTATGAACCTCACAAATAGCATTCCAAAACTCCAGAGGGACAAGGGTGCTAAAAGTTGCCCATAAGTCACACATAAGAGTGAAATACGATCAGTGCACTGCTACATAAAGTATTTGAGACCCTAAGTGATCTCATAAAAACCAGTCAGTGAAATTTCAATCCAAGCTTTGACTTGGAAAAGATTCCATTTCATGAAAGCATCGATTCAGGTAACTGAATTCAGTTCAAGTAACTGAAGCTGAATGAACTCAACTCCCTTGAAGCTGCCTAAAATGACCAGAGCAATTATGATTCCCCCAAAGATGACAGCATGCCAGAATTATCTCAATTTAACACATTGTCCTCCCTGTGGAAGAGAGAAGCAGCTCACAAGATAAAGTAAGGAAAACAATATAATCTCTGTCCATTCTTCTCTGTGTACAAGCTCTGGTCTCTATGGACCCAATCACTTGTCAGAGAGTGTTGTTTAAAAGAGAAGCAAAGGAAAAAAATGAGAATGAGAACCAAACAAACCTTTCCATTCCCTGGCCTGCAGCAGCAGCAGAAGCCTCCAGGTCTATGTCTACTCTCAAATAGAGAAGACCATAAACAGTCAACATACTTTCCCTGATGTTATGACACTATCAACTGATATCTGAATTCCTGTCCTGTTCCATTATGCATACTGATCAAGGCACAGACTCACATATATATACAATCCACCACGCTATAAATCCAGGAGAAAAGGCAAGGAATGCAATAAACTCCTATGCTACCTTCCATGAACAGATACCACTCGGTTCTGTTATAAAACAGGTTCCTTCATACATGGATGTTTCAGGTTGAGACCACTGTTAACATGAAGACACAGTACATGTGTTGCTAGAGGCTGCCAGAGTTTGTGAACATTTACCAATCTTAAATGCTGAATAATAGAGCTTCATGGGACTTTGGCTCCCTTTTTCCATATTTCACTTGTATTTGTAGGCTTTCGCTGCTAAACAATCTACAGTCTGCTGTCTGACTTAAGCAGAATGAAAAAGGACAATACAGCTACCATTTATAGCTAATCTCATTTTACCACTAACCAAATACAAAAGAACAGAAACTGTTTTTTTGTTCTTGGTGGGAGTAAGATGAGATTTGAGATGTTATGGAAAACAATGTCCAGAATTGAAGCATGACATTGTAATGTGAAAGATACACCTTTTCTCATTCCCTACACACATGTACATTCTTCAGGTGGTCATGTACACTCCTAAACCTCTGACTACCCTCATTGTAGTAATGCCAGCCTATTTGCCAGGTGGTACCACCATAACCACCTATAGACTAAAGACTACCATAACCACCTATAGGCTAAAGACTACCACAGCAGCATATCCATCTAGCTCAGGCCATTCATCTGGATTAAATTTTAGATTCAGGTCAAGTACTGTGGCTCACAACTATAATCCCAACACTCTGGAATGCCAAGGTGGGAGGAAGTGTTTAAGCCCAGGAGTCCAAGACCAGCCTGGACAACATGGCAAAATTCCATCTCTACAAAAAATAAAAAAATTAGCCAGGCATGATGGTACACACCTATAGTCCCAGCTACCCAGGAGGCTGAGGTGGGAGAATTACCTGAGCCCAGGAGGTCGAGGATGCAATGAGTAGTGATTGTACCACTGTATTCCACTGCGCTCCAGCCTGGGTGACAGAGTGAGACCCTGTCTCCAAAAAATAAAAATAAAAATAAAAATAAAAAAATAATAAAAATCCAGCTTTCACCTAGACATCTCTACCTGGATGTCCCAAAGACAACCTGAAATGTCCAAAACCAGAAATCATCTTCCCTAACGTTGCTCTAGCACTGCCATCAATCACCTGATTGATCAAGTCAGTAACTGGAAACTGTTAGGCAGTATTATATAGTAGGTAAGAGTGTTCTTTAGGCTGGGTGCAGTGGCTCACACCTGTAATCCCAGCACTTTGGGAGGCCGAGGCAGGCGGATCACCAGGTCAGGAGATCGAGACCATCCTGGCTAACACAGTGAAACCCCGTCTCTACTAAAAATACAAAAAATTGGCCGGGCGTGTGTGGTGGTGGGCGCCTGTAGTCCCAACTACTTGGGAGGCTGAGGCAGGAGAATGGCATGAATCCGGGAGGCAGAGCTTGCAGTAAGCAAGATTGCGCCACTGCACTCCAGCCTGGGTGATGGAGCGAGACTCCATCTCAAAAAAAAAAAAAAGAGTGTTCTTTAGAGAAATCAGAGAGATTGGAGGTTTGAATAACAATATGCACTGGCTTTGTGACTATAAGGAGTTATCAAACTTTCTGAGACTCAATTTCCTTATCTTTATAACGAAGACAATAATAGTACAAAAATCCAAATGGCTTCAGTGAGAATAAATGAAGGAATCCATGTAGAAGTGCTTGGCACAGTCCTGGAAAATAGTAAGGATTCCACAAACTCCCCCACAACATCTTATCAGTCATCAAAATCCACAGGCTTATGCATAGATGCCCCTTGCCTCCATCCTGACTGATAAGAGTTAGGATAGTGGCCAGGCACAGTGGCTCACTCCTCTAATCCCAGCACTTTGGGAGGCCAAGGCAGGAGGGTTGCTTGAGGTCAGGAGTTCAAGACTTGCCTGGGCAACATAGGGAGACCTCGTCGCTACAAAAATAATTTAAAATTTTTTCCAAGCATGGTGGTGTACAACTGTGGTCTCAGCTACCTTGGAGGCTGAGGTGGGAGGATGGCTTAGGCCCAGAAGGTAGAGGCTTCAGTAAGCCATGATTGTACCACTGCACTCCAGTCTGGGTAACAAAGCAAGATCTTGTCTCAAAAAAAAAGGATATCAAGACTTCACCAAGATTACTGCAATGACTTCTTGGCTAGTCTCCCCTAGTTACAGTAATAAACTTTCTTCATCCATTCTCCATATTATAGTCAGAGTGATATATCTCAACATTTCCCAGAGTATTAAATGGCATTAAAGAAATATTTATATTTGCATTTGAGATATAATATTACAGTTGCATTTGACACATACCCCAGAGCGTTCAGGGTAAAGTCCAAACAAGAATTCCTCTAATCTGGTCCTGTTTAATCTTCTACCACTCCTCAGTTTTATCTCTTGCTACACCTTTCCTTAGCACACTACAGTAACCTGGGACTACTTGCGTTTTCCAGAAAAAGTCATGCTTTCTCTCACTTCTGAGTCTTTATAATGCTATCCACGCTGCTTAGATGTTTTCCCTTTCCCATCTGCCCCTCTAGAACTCTTATTGTCCTTTAAGTCTCAGCTAAGGTATCACCTCCTGGGGAAGTATTTCTAGTATGTGCTACCTCAACACTATGCACTTATCTCTGTCACAACACTGCCCACACTAGTTTAAAATCATTTATTTGGCCAGGCGTGATGGCTCATGCCTGTAATCCCAGTACTTTGGGAGGGCAATGCGGGCAATCACTTGAGGCCAGGAGTTTGAGATCAGCCTGGCCAACATAGCAAAACCCCGTCTCTACTAAATCCCGTCTCTACTAAACATACAAAAATTACCTGGGCATGGTGCCACATGCTATAATCTCAGCTACTACAGAGGCTGAAGCACAAGAATGGCTTGAACCTGGGAAGGGGAGGTTACAATGAGCCAAGATAGTACCCCTGCACTCCAGCCTGGGTGACAGAGCAAGATTCTGTCTCAAAACATTAGTAATAACAAAATAAAATAAAATAATTTATTTAATAGTCTTCAGCAGAGTCTAAGAGTTTATGGCCATACTCCCCTGAATGCATCTGATCTCCTCTAGTCAACAGGCAACTAGCCACCCTAAGGCAAGGACCATGTCTTGCCGCTGTAATTCCAGTACTATAAACATAGGAGGCATTAAAAACACTGTATATTTGGCTCACGCCTGTAATCCTAGCACTTTGGGACGCCAAGATGGGTGGATTGCGTGAGCTCAGGAGTTCGAGACCAGCTGGGCAGCGTGGTGAAACCTCGTCTCTACTAAAATATACAAAATTAGCCAGGCGTGGTGGTGTGTGCCTGTAGTCCCAGCTACTTGGGAGACTAAGATACAAGAATTAGTTGAACCTGAGAGAAGGAGGCTGCAGTAAGCTGAGATTGCGCCACTGCACTCCAGCCTAGGCAACAGAGTAAGATTACGTTTCAAAAAAAGAAAAAAAAAAAAAAGTAGGCTAATAAGGGTGTTTAAGTAAGAAATCAAATAAATAAAGGCTCTTACTCACTCTCCCCTCAACACAGCGTGGCTATCTTCCTTATTGAATCCATGGAGAAGTGGTTTTTTTTCCTTTTTTTTGTTTAATTTTTTGCTTATCTGCTCTTGCAAGACCTTACAACCCCTCCTGTCTTTCAAATAAATGTTGCCTTCTCAGGCACAAATCACACTGATTAAGTACCATAAGGAAAGTACTCTTCTTAGAATATATAATATTAATTAAATATAATAATCATAGTTGTAAATGCTTAACATTATTAATCTGTTGATTCTTTTGAGACTTAAAATAATCCTGCACGGTATGTTATGTAGACATTGATCCCTGCTTTTAGAATGAAGAAACTGAACTGACATTCACAGCAGTTAAAAGCTTGCCAGAGATCAAACCACCAGTGAGTAAAGAACCCAGGCCTAGAGCACAAATATTCTGAATCCTACGCTGCGGCTCTTCTCGCTACTCCACAATGGCTTTTAAGAAATTAAGTGACTACATGGTTTATCATAGTATCCAGTCCTGACTTGTTTGCTAAGCACAGCACTATGGGCTCAAGGCCTCTTTATGGTGTCTTTAGTTACATTATTAGCATCTTCCATTTTTCTTTCTTTGAGATGGAGTCTCTCTCTGTTGCCCAGGCTGGAGTGCAGTGGTACGATCTCAGATCACTGCAACCTCCACCTCCTGGGTTCAAGCAATTCTCCTGCCTCAGTCTCCTGAGTAGCTGGGACTACAGGTGCGTGCCACCACACCAGGCTAATTTTTTGTATTTTTATTAGAGATGGGGTTTCACCGTGTTAGCCAGGATGGTCTTGGTCTCCTGACCTGGTGATCCACCCGCCTTGGCCTCCCAAAGTGCTGGGATTACAGGTGTGAGCCACCACACCTGGCCAGCATCTCCCATTTTTCTGCTTTTAATTTTCTCCATGGAGGCCAACTTTTTTTCAATCACATATAGAATAGATGAGACATATTTGGAAAGCAAATGTTTAAAATAAGGCTTCTCAGGCCAGGCATGATAGCTCACACCTATAATCCCAGCACTTTGGGAGGCCGAGGCAGGAGGATGGCTTAAGGCCAGAAGTTCAAGACCAGCCTGGGCAACATAGCAAAACCTCATCTCTTTTATTAAAATAAATAAATAAGGCTTCTCCCAAATACAGAAGTATCAGAGCAGAGAACTGTATGTCTGCCTCATCTTGCTCCTTGCCATTTCTGATTGTCAATAACCAAGAACTATATGTAAACCTCCATAAATGAATGTCTGGATTCCCAACTACTTAAGCATTCATCATAAAAGCTTCAGAAACAGAGGTGGTCAAAATTACACAAATCCAAATAAAATTAGGAGACTGAGGCCTGAGTTCCAAGCTGTACATACTAACTGTGTAACTTTACACAGTCACATAACGGATTGTAATCCTCATCTAGCATACAGAGATATATAAGGATCAAAAGAGGTGATTTCATAGATATGACTTATCACTTCAGAAGTCTTAAAATGCAATTCAAGGCCGGGCGCGGTGGCTCAAGCCTGTAATCCCAGCACTTTGGGAGGCCGAGACGGGCGGATCATGAGGTCAGGAGATTGAGACCATCCTGGCTAACACGGTGAAACCCCGTCTCTACTAAAAACTACAAAAAACTAGCCAGGCGAGGTGGCGGGCGCCTGTAGTCCCAGCTACTCGGGAGGCTGAGGCAGGAGAATGGCGTGAACCCGGGAGGCGGAGCTTGCAGTGAGCTGAGATCCGGCCACTGCACTCCAGCCTGGGCAACACAGCAAGACTCTGTCTCAAAAAAAAAAAAAATGCAATTCAAATGTAAAATGTGAGCACTACATATTACGTACTGGAATATAGGCTCAAGGATGGGAATTCGTCCATTCTACCTCCTGCACTGACTGTATCTTCCAGTACCTAGAAAAACTAGGCATATAGAAGATGCTAATAAAATCAAAGTGCTTAGCATTGTGGGCCTACTGAAGAAACAGACGACACATGGTCCCTCCCTTCCAGAAGCACACATATTGGTTAGGACAACAAAATAAAATGTGAATGGAATGAATACTGTAGATTATATTTGTTAACGTTTTTTGGTTTTTATTTAAAGAAAAAAAAAACCAGCTGGGCCAAGGCAGGCGGATCACGAGGTCACGAGATCGAGACCATCCCGGCTAACATGGTGAAACCCTGTCTCTACTGAAAAAAAAAATACAAAAATAGCTGGGTGTGGTTGTGGGCACCTGTAGTCCCAGCTATTTGAGAGGCTGAGGCAGGAGAATGGCATGCATGAACCCAGCAGGCAGAGCTTGCGGTGAGCCAAGATCGCTCCACTGCACTCCAGCCTGGGCAACAAAGCAAGACTCTGTCTCAAAACAAACAAACAAACAAACAAACAAATAAACAGGGTCTGGCTCTATTGACCTGACTGGAGTGCAGTGGTGTGTTCACAGCTCACTGCAGGCCTTGACCTCCTGAGTAGCTGGGACTACTAGGACTATAACTACATGCCACCATGCCTTGCTTTTTGTGTGTGTGTGTATGCGTGTGTGTATGTGTGTGGTAGAGACAGAGTCTCACTATGTTGCTCAGGCTAGTCTCAAACTCCTGGGCTCAAACAGTCCTCTTGCCTCAGCCTCCCAAAGTGCTAGGATTACAGATGTGAACCACCACACCCAGCCTATATTTTTAAAGGTTTTAAGGGAATATCCAGTTGGATTAGGGAAAGTTAAATTATCAGCCTATTCTTGCAGATTTTTCTTCACAGAATGTTGTTGCTATGGTTCTGAATTACATAAATATTACTACATGCTCTGAGAGTTCAGAGGAAATCAATAAGGACTGGCAGTAGTTTGGTTTCAGGAAGGAAGTGAGGCATCTTGAAGAGGTAAGAGAAAAAAGGGAAGCCATTCCAGAGCAAGTCAAAAGCAAAAAAGGAGACCAAGCAGGCTATGCACAGAAAATGTGAGTGGGTTAGCCTGTATAGAATATGGAGTATTATAGGAAACAAGGATGCATGAGCAATCTGGGTCAGATTATGGAGGGCACTGAAAGCCAGGGAAAATTTAAATTTGATGTTGTGATAAATGTGAAGTCACTCAAGTGTTTTGAGAGTGAAAGAATAATATGATGAAAGCAAAGTGCTTACAAGTACTCTGATAAACAGAATGGGATGTGGAGACAAGTGATGATATTAGGGTCTAGAAAGTCAGACCCTAATAGAAAAGCTGTTATTCATCTAGCTGTAAAATAAGGCTACTACAAAAGATATTTGTATTTATTTATTATTATTGTTATTTTTTGAGATGGAGTCTCATTCTGTTGCCCAGGCTGGAGTGCAATGGCATGATCTCAGCTCACTGCAACCTCCACCTCCCAGGTTCTAGTGATTCTCCTGCCTCAGCCTCTTGAGTAGCTGGAACTACAGGCATGCATGCACCACCATGCCCTGTAAATTTTTGTATTTTTAGTAGAGACAGGGTTTCACCATGTTGGCCTGGCTGGTCTCAAACTCCTGATCTCAGGTGATCCACCCGCCTTGGTCTCCCAAAGTGCTGGGATGACAGGCATGAACTACGGTGCCCAGCCTACAAAAGATGTTTCAAAGGAAAAAAATCCACAACATCTGGTGTCTAACCAAATATTGGAACAAAATGAAAAGAATCAATTAACCTGTAAATAAGCAATTTAGGCAATTAAGAGACCAGCACCTGAATTAAGTGCTGTACGGAATATAAAAGAAAGGTAAAAATAGAAAAGAAAGGTAAAATAGTTTCCCTGTCCTAAGGGAGTCAAAGAGAGACAGGAGAGCAGGAGAGACAAAGCTATTGACTCACTGGTTCTCAGGATTAGAGGGATTCTAGAAATCATCTTGTAAAAATACCACCTTATGCCAGAACAGTCCTTTCAATTAGCAATTAGTCAGGCAGCCTCTGCTCAAACACCTTCAGTGATGGAGAACCCAGGACTTCTGGAGGCAGCCCATTCCATTCAGACAGCTCAAAGTATTAAAAAGTTCTTCCTTATATGGAGGCAAATCTGCCTCCCTGCAACTTCCACCCACGAATCTTGGTTCTGCCCTTGGAGGTCACATGAAACAAGTGTGCATTAAACTGAGAACAAGTACTAACTGTATGGTACTGACTGTGAGCACAGTAGCATTCAGAGAAGGGAGACAAAGATGACTCCAGATTTGCAAATATGGGGGCCTTAAGAGAATAATGACATTATGGGCAGAAATGGGTTGTGGCAAGTTCTAGTTAGGGCAACAAGATGAGGTCAGTTTTGGAAATGCTGGGTTTGAAAAGAAGACAAAGCTTCTAAGTGGAAATGACTAGCAAGTATTTAGAAATGAAACCTGGGAAACAATCAAGACTGGACATAATGTTTGCAAATCATTGGCAAAGAACTGTCATGAAGTCATGAGAATAGACCAGCTCTTGGAGGGATATCATGCAGAGCAAAAAGAAACTATGAGCTTGATTCTCCAGCAATGTCTATTGTGGTTTGAAACCAAACAACCAGGCCGGGCGCAGTGGCTCATGCCTGTAATCCCAGCACTTTGGGAGGCTGAGGCAGGTGGATAACCTGAGGTCAAGAGTTTGAGACCAGCCTGGCTAAAATGGCGAAACCTCGTCTCAACTAAAAATACAAAAATTAGCCAGGCATGGTGGTGCACGCCTGTAATCCTAGAAATCATCTTGTAAAAACACCATCTTATGCCAGAACTGAGGCACAAGAATCTCTTGAACCCAGGAGGCTGAGGTTGCAGTGACCCGAGATCGCGCCACTGCACTCCAGCCTGGGCGACAGAGAGACACCCTGTCTCAAAAAAAAATCAGAAATGGCTAGTGATTCCTGCCAAAGCTGCTTCACACTCTCATACTTCTAACAACTTAACCCAATTCCTTCTGCCTATTCAAGGAAGTCATTCAGAAGTAAATGGAACCAGGTTACTCGTGCAGTTCTTGTCACATCCCACCAGGCAATGAAGCCAGTAGCATGAATTTCCACTTGAGTAGGAAGTTGCTATGCTTGAAATGTTTTCTACTTTGTCCCATAGTTGTTTTTCTAAGTCATCATCCTTAAGTAAAATTGAAAAGAAAGCAACCGTACAAATCAGCCTGTCTACTATGGTAGCCCAATTGATTTGCTTCAAAATGCTTCCCTTGCCCTTAATTTTGTAATCCTGTTCCTGAGGTTTTATCCTAAGAAAGTAAATCATAATGTGAGGAAAGTGATAAGCATGGAGATGTTTGCTGCAATGTTAGATCTATCGATCTATCTGTACCTATCTTGGATTTCTAATTATAGGGGAACAGCTAAATGGAGTGTGAAAAAAACTTGAACACAAAATTTACAATATTTGTCACATTTGGGTGATGGGGTTTTTGACAATTTCTACCTCAGTGTTCCAAACTTTCTTTTAACATATAATCTTTTATAATGATAATAAAATCTCTACTTAGGTATCTCTTCTAAATTACCACTAAACTATATATTAGTTAGTTCTACTTCTAATAAATTCTTATCACTAGGTTTTAACATGTCACAAAGTAAAACCTACACATGCTACCAGAAGATACAAGTTGGCTTACCACAGAAACCAAGTAACAGGAACCACTTTACCCCAGTAAAGATGCCAGTTAGGCCAGGTACAATGGTTCATGCCTGTAATCCCAGCACTTTGGGAGGCCGAGAAGGGCAGATCACCTAAGGTAAGGAGTTCGAGACCAGCCTGGCCAACGTGGCAAAACCCTGTCTCTTTAGCCAGGCATGGTGGTGGGCACCTGTAATCCCAGTTACTCAAGAGACTGAGGCAGGAGAATTGCTTGAGCCTGGGAGGTAGAAGTTGCAGTGAGCCGAGGTCAGGCCACTGCACTCCAGCCTGGACAGAACAAGACACCATCTCAAAAAAAAAAAAAAAAAAAAAGATGCCATCTAAATCTAACCCAAATCAGGAGCCACTGTTCTTCTCTAAGCATTTGGTTTCACTGATTAAACCAATGACATTTAGTGCCTGAGTCACTGCCACCCGAGGTTTAGATTTAAAAAGAATGGCCTATCTTCTAGGGAGAGAAGGAATCCAACCCATTATCAACACCTGCCTCCTGTTTCCTCCTTACGCATGTCCTTTATCTGAAACTCCAGGAGTGAGTAAAGTTACTGTATAAAGTGAAATTAGACTTGGGAACTAGCTGTTTCAATGTCTGGGGCAAACAGGTAACTTTGTGTGGTCATGGGTTCTCTTCTCTCCTACGTTCAAAGAATATTATGAAGACTAATTGCACAGAGCATTCAGCAGTCCCTTTCTACTTCTACATGTGTTATAGCGTATAAGGGAAAACCGTATTGGCTGATTTCAGCTTGAATAGTTGCTTTAAAAGAACAGCATTTCCCACTCTCATATTTAAAGATGGATTCAAGGATGACGTTTGTCCTTAGCCAAGATTCATCTACAAGTAGAAATATGGAATATTTTAAGTCTATAATTAACTAAAGTATAGGAATTTCAATGCCCTCTGGAGGGAAAAAAATGCCCTCTGGAGGAAAACAAAACAAAACAAAACAAAGCAAGCCTGCTCCTTCCATTAAACATTTCAACTATTTTCCAGCCAAATGGGAAAGTTTGGTACAAAAGGTCTGGTAATACAAGGCAAACAAAGCAGCACTGTAGCTGAGGCATATTTTTAGAACTTTGTTTTTATCAGGTTAACATACAGTACATCAAGAAGAAATTGCATGGTGAATGCTGTAGCTGCATTAATTTAAGGTTATGAAACTACAGTCATGCATTATGTAATGACATTTTGGTCAATGATGGACCACATATACAACAGTGGTCCCATAAGATTACAATACCCTATTTTTACTGTACTTTAAAAATGTGGCCAGGAACGGTGGCTCATGCCTATAATCCTAGCCCTTTGGGAGGCTGAGGCTGGCAGAAGGTCAGGAGTTTGAGACCAGCCTGGCCAATATAGTTAAACCCCATCTCTACTAAAAATACAAAAATTAGCCAGGCGTTTTGTTGCACGCCTGTAGTCCCAGCTACTCGGGAGGCTGAAGCAGAAGAATTGCTTGAACCCGGGAGGCAGAGGTTGCAGTGAGCAGTGAGCCAAGATCATGCCACTGCACTCCAGCCTGGGTGGCAGAGCGAGACTCAGTCTCAAAAAAAAAAAAAAAAAAAAAAACAGTTTAGATAAACAAATACTTACACTGTGTTACAAACTGCCTACAGTATGAGATACAGTAACATACTATACAGGTTTGTAGCCCAGGAGCAATAAGTTACACCATATAGTCTAGATGTGCAGTACCATCTAAATTTGTGCAAGTACACTCTATGATGTTCCCACAATGATGAAATCACCTAATGACAAATTTCTCAGGATGTATCCCTGTCATTAAGCAACACATGACTGTATAATTTTATCAACTAAAATAAATGTGAATACTCGATAAACTATATGCAACTTTAGTGTTTGTTTTTTGTTGTTGTTGTTTTTGTTTTTTTTTGAGACAGAGTCTTGCTCTGTCACTCAGGCTGGCGCAGATCATGCAGTGGTGTGATCTTAGCTCACTGCAACCTCCACCTCCCCAGGTTCAAGTGATTCTCCTGCCTCAGCCTCCCTAGTAGTTGGGATTACAGGTATAGCCACCACACCTGGCTAATTTCTGTATTTTTCGTAGGGACGGGGTTTCACCATGTTGGCCAGGCTGGTCTCGAACTCCTGACCTCAGGTGATCTGCCCACCTCGGCCTCCCAAAGTGCTGGGATTACAGGCGTGAATCACCACGCCTAGCATATACGCAACTTTAAAATAAATAGTCCCGGCCTGGCGCGGTGGCTCACACCTATAATCCCAGCACTTTGGGAGGCCGAGGTGGGTGGATCACCTGAGGTTGGGAGTTCGAGACCAGTCTGACCAACAAGGAGAAACCCCATCTCCACTAAAAAAATACAAAATTAGTTGGGCATGGTGGCGTATGCCTGTAATCCCAGCTACTCGGGAGGCCGAGACAGGAGAATTGCTTGAACCCGGGAGGCGGAGATTGAGGTGAGCCGAGATCGTGCCACTGCACTCCAGCCTAGGCAACAAGAGCGAAACTCCATCTCAAAAATAAAAAATAAAATAAATAGACCCTGTCCACTAAAACCAAGCACTCTGAATACAAGCAACGCGAACAAAACAGGAATTTACATAATTTTCAATAGAGAGGGAAATCTGCTGACTTACACTGCAAACAAGAAGCTTGCTTCTAGTACTTAAATCAATGGCATTTCTCTAAGATCACATCTGCCAGGTGTGGTGGCTCATGCCTGTAATCCCAGTGACTCAGGAGACTGAGGCCAGAGAATCACCTGAGGCCAGGGGTTTGAGATCAGCCCAGACAACATAGTGAGACCCTATCTCTGAAAAAAATCAAACTTTTAGCCAAGTGTGCAGTGGCTCATGCCTGCAATTCCAGCACTTTGGGAGGCTGAGGTGGGTGGTTCCATCGAGGAGTTTGAGACCAGCCTGCCCAACATGGCAAAACCTTGTCCCTACTGAAAATACAAAAATTAGCTGAGTGTGGTGGTGTGTGCCTGTAGTCCCAGCTACTCGGGAGGCTGAGGCAGGAGAATTGCTTGAACCCGGGAGGGGGAAGCTGCAGTGAGCCTAGATCGCGCCACTGCACTCCAGCCTGGGCAACGGAGCGAAACTCCATCTCAAAAAAACAAAAAACAAAAGAAATAAAAAACACTGTAGTCCCAGCGACTCAGGAGGCTGAGGTGAGAAGATTACTTGAACCCAGAAGTTGGAGGTTGCAGTGAGCCATGACTGCAACATTGTACTCCAACCTGCACACCCAGAAATTCCTTGAAGGGTAATTTCTTGAGGCTTCAACAAAAACAAATGATTCATTCATTGCAGGGTACTGAGTGCTTATCATGTACCACTGACTGTGCTAAGTATGGCTATGGGGCCTGCCCTCACAGAATTTAGTTGGGGACATTGTACAATCATAGCTACGATACTTTCTAATGCAGCAATTCTCAACCAGGGGCAATTTTGTCCTCCAGGAGACATATGGCAATGTCTGAAGACATTTTTGATTGTCACAACTGAGGAAGTGTTATTGGCATCTACTGGGTAGAGACAGATGCTGCTTAATATCCTACAATACACAGGACAACTCCATAATAAAGAATTATACGGTCCAAAATGTCAATTGGGCCAATGTTGAGAAACCCTGTTCTAATTTAACAAGGAGCATAGGGAGGTGCGAAAGGTTAAGTAAATGCTAGTTCAGGACTTTCTAAATTAGAAAGTCAACGTGTACCATCTAATAAAAATTAAGATAAGGGCCTAAACTGTGGAGAACTCTGTAAGATGGACAAAAGAGTCTAGAATTGATTCTTTGCAAATATGAAGTCAGTGAAGAGTAACAAGACGAAAAATGCTTCTTCTTAGAGAACTTTAAATTAAAGATTAGTCTGGTTGTCACAGAGAAGCTGAAGTATAGGTCATGAATGCCAGGTTAGCACAAATAAAGAAAGAAACTGATGGCAACATTTCAAAGGAATAATCACTAGGATTGGGTAAGATACCGCTCAAGAACTCTCAGATTTCAAATCTCAGCATTAAATTTCAAACCAGAGGTTCAGCTTCCAGTGACACTTTGCATTTGCTTAAGTTAAAAGAAAAATCTTTGATTCACAATACTTCACAAAAAACTGAAAGGAGGAAGTCACCTTTTTTTTTTCTTGTAGAGACAGGGGTCTCACTATGTTGACCAGGTTAGTCTCCAATTCAGCCTCAAGAAAGTAACTTTTTTTTTTTTTTTTTTTTTTTGAGACGGAGTCTCGCTCTGTAGCCCAGGCTGGAGTGCAGTGGCCGGATCTCAGCTCACTGCAAGCTCCGCCTCCCAGGTTCACGCCATTCTCCGGCCTCAGCCTCCCGAGTAGCTGGGACTACAGGCGCCCGCCATCTCGCCCGGCTATTTTTTGTATTTCTTAGTAGAGACGGGGTTTCACTGTGTTCGCCAGGATGGTCTCGATCTCCTGACCTCGTGATCCGCCCATCTCGGCCTCCCGAAGTGCTGGGATTACAGGCTTGAGCCACCGCGCCCGGCCGAAAGTAACTTTTTAAAAGCTAAAAAAAATAACTGCAACCAGGAAAAAGGGTGAGAATAAGAGATCATCCATGAGAATAAAAGATCATCTGTAGGTTGGAAACAAAACATTTTACAGACTCAATAGCTAACCTCCAAAGCAAAAATATACTCACTGAATCTTAACAATATCACCACCTTTGGTTTGCACATCAGGCTGTATTCTACAAAGTACTTTCACTGCTACCATTTTATTTAAACTTCTCTGAGATATCAATTATGCCCACCTAATTGAGGAAGTATTTCTGGAAAAAGCGAGAAACTCCTTTTTTCTTTTTTTTTGAGACAGAGTCTCATTGTCACCCAGGCTGGAGGGCAGTGGTACAATCTCAGCTCACTGCAACCTCCACCTTCCGGGTTCAAGCGATTCTCCTGCCTCAGCCTCCCGAGCAGCTGGGACTACAGGTGTGCGCCACCACGCCCAGCTAATTTTTGTATTTTTAGTAGAGACGGTGTTTCACCATGTTGGCCAGGCTGGTCTTGAACTCCTGATATGAAGTGATTTGCCCACCTCAGCCTCCCAGAGTGCCAGGATTACAGATGTGAGTCACTGTGCCAGGCCCAGAAATGTATTTATGCTGGACCTGGGCAAATCAATCAGCAAACTGCCAACCACAAAATCAA
Organism: Theropithecus gelada; assembly: GCF_003255815.1. NCBI lineage: Eukaryota > Metazoa > Chordata > Mammalia > Primates > Cercopithecidae > Theropithecus > Theropithecus gelada. The sequence goes on along the minus strand of NC_037668.1, from coordinate 67,738,555 downwards.
ATCCAAACAAATTCAACAAGGCATTAAAAGCCCTTTACCCTGGGCGCGGTGGCTCACACCTGTAATCACAACACTTTGGGAGGCCAAGGCGGGCGGATCACGAGGTCAAGAGTTCAAGACCAGCCTGGCCAGCATGGTAAAACCCTGTCTCTACTAAAAAGACAAAAATTAGCAGGGCATGGTGGCGTGCACCTGTAATCCCAGTTACTCGGGAGGCTGAGGCAGGAGAATTGCTTGAACTTGGGAGATGGAGGTTTCAGTGAGCTGAGATAGTGCCACTGCACACCAGCCTGGGCAACAGAGCAAGACTCCGTCTCAAAACAAACAAACAAAAGCCCTTCACAACTTGGCTGACATCTAACCTTTTTTGCAGTCTGGTCTTCTGCAAAACTCCAGGCCCCAGTATTTCACTAAACAATTCAGGCCCTCTCCTGTCTCCGTTATCTTTACTCTTGCTGTTTCCTTTAGCTGACCCACCTTATTAGACATCTTTGCCTGGATGTGCTACAAACACCTCAAACTAAAAACATTCAAAATGCATTTTTTTCCCATGTCACTTCCCTAATTTACCTCTCATACTCTTTATCTGAATGGTACTACCCAGTTCCCTAAGACAGAAAGCCAGGCAATCGTGCTACTCTTACTTCTTCATTCCCATAATCAGCCTCCAATTCTACGGATTCTATCTTCTTAATATTGCTCACATATGATCCCTCTACATTCCCATTTCCACCGTCTTAGTTCATGTCTTAGTTCATGTCTACAGCAAGAGCTTCCAAACACTGGTTTACTTCCCCCATAGGCCTGGTCCCCTCCTACTTGACAGAATGAACTTTCTAAAATATAAATCTGATGACATCATTTTCCTGCATAAAACCCTTCAAAGCATCTCTATAGCTTTCAGGGTAAAAATCCAAATTCTTTAGCATGACTTACAATGTCCTCCACATATGACTGACCTGACCACATCTCACTTCCTCCACTTCCCCAACCATTACTAGAATTCCAGTGACACTGAACTAGTCGTGGTCTTTCAGCTGTCCAGTTCTCCAGGTCCTTGCACCTGTAGTAGTCTCTGCCTGGAAATCCCTTTTCCAGATTCCCTATATAGCTACATAAATATTTCAAGAGTTAGCCTCCCATTTCCTCCTGGAAGCCTGGACAACTGGCTTAGGTATTTCTCCTCTGTGCTCTTGTAGCCCTGTGCTATGCGCTATGAAACTGTAAGCCATCCCTCATTTACTTGTCTATTTCCTCTCCCACTGTAAACTCCAGAAGAACTGTATTCTTTGCCACAAAGGCTGTCTCATTAAAATGTGCCTCATACATGCTAAGGTCTTAACAAATATCTGGTGGGGCCGGACACGGCGGCTCACGCCCATAATCCCAGCACTTTGGGAGGCCGAGGTGGGGGATCACCTGAGGTCAGGAGTTTGAGAGCAGCCTGGCCTTCACGGGGAAACCCCATCTCTACTAAAAATACAGTGAGCTGAGATCCGGCCACTGCACTCCAGCCTGGGTGACACAGCGCGAGACTCCGTCTCAAAAAAAAATACAAAAAAATAAATTAATTAAAGTCTGGTAAATGATAAATGTGCTGATCTGCTCAAGGATTTTCACTTGAAGAGAGATCCCACAAAGAGCTTCAACTGACACAGTTCTGATGCTAATCTGTCTCAAATGTTCTCATTCCCCTCTTCGAACACATTCCTATTTATCCTTCAAAATTCATCTTAAAAACTCTGCTTCTTCAGAAGGGCTTTTCCTGAACCCCTTGTTACATACTTTCTTTTTTTTTTTTTTTTTTTTGAGACGGAGTCTCGCTCTGTAGCCCAGGCTGGAGTGCAGTGGCCGGATCTCAGCTCACTGCAAGCTCCGCCTCCCGGGTTCACGCCATTCTCCGGCCTCAGCCTCCCGAGTAGCTGGGACTACAGGCGCCCGCCACCTCGCCCGGCTATTTTTTGTATTTCTTAGTAGAGACGGGGTTTCACCGTGTTAGCCAGGATGGTCTCGATCTCCTGACCTCGTGATCCGCCCATCTCGGCCTCCCAAAGTGCTGGGATTACAGGCTTGAGCCACCGCGCCCGGCCGTTACATACTTTCAGAGCACCGTGTTCTTTCCTAACTCTCATCAACATAATTATTTGTTAAACATCCCTGCAAACAGTGCTAGCTCCATGCGGGCAGGGTCTACATTGTTTTGTTTTAAAGCTGCATTCCCCGCATCTGGGAAAATGCTGGCACAGAATAAACACAGTTTGTTACGCTGAATTTAATCCTGTGGGGTCAGCAGAGATCTCCACTTAAATGATGAACAAAAGGAGGCTCAAAGAAGTTAAATAAGGCACCTATGGCCATAGACACTTGGCACTGAGGCCAGACCAAACCTGAGCCGTCTGGTTTCAGGTCCAGAAGTACACACCTTCAATAAAGTTAGCCTGGCTTTTCAAAACAAGAGCAACAGCCGAGGAGGAAAAGGAGGATATCTGCCCGTAAATACAAGGATTTGCCCGCCTCTCTTGTAAAAACTCCCTAGGCATTTCAAACGGCTCAATTTGGGAAGAGGGGAAAAAAAAGTTCCACGCCAGCGATGGCCTTTGACCTGCAGCAGCCTTAGGGGCAACACCGACCGGAAGACCATCCCAAGTTAGAGAGGTTCCGAACAACAAGGGAAGGAACCAGGGCTGGTCATCTTAGGAACCAGGACCATGATTCTGATTATTTTCCTCACTCGCTATATATCTCGGACTAGCCTCTTCTCTAGGGATCAATTTACCCATCAGTGCAATGGGAGCATCAACAGGGAACAGGAAAGACTCTCCGATCTCGGAGGTTCCTTCCAGTCAGAGCACCTCAGGAATCAGGCCTCCGCTGAAAATGATGGGCGACACTGCGAAATCGGGCAGAGGGGCCTCCCTCGGGCAACCGGACTCAGCTGCTCACCCCGGCCCCACCTCAAGAGACCGCGCCCAGGAGTCCGGGTCGGCCTGAGGGCCTCAGCCCCGGCCCTCTGGGCAGGGTTCACGACACGCGCGCAGGCCAGAAGGGCCATTAACAACACCAGGGGCCCATGGGCCCCGGAGGAGACCCCAGTCCCTACCAAGCTGCACACCCTCACCTCAGAGTTCTGCCTCACCTCCGGACTACGATCAGCCGCTCTCCGCTTCCGGCAAGAACCGCCCAGCAATCTCCGCGCGACCCACTTCCGGGCCCTCACTGGGCGCGGCACCCCCACCGGAAATGAGCCGCCGGCTGAAGCGCTAGGCTGGCCCGCGACTGGGCAGGAAGTCTCACCGCCCCGCTCGTGACTCCGCCCCCCTTTGCCACGCCCCGGAGAAAGCGGCCCAGCTCGCACAGAGGGCACTTGGGGAAGAGCCCCGCCCTCAAGGCGGGAGCGACGCGAGGTTCACAAGCGAGGTCACGCCCTCGGGCCGCTTTACCTACCCGGAATCGTCCCCGAGACCCGGGCGCAGGAAGGGCAGAAGTCCCTGGCTAAGCTCCTCTCTGGAAGGAACAGAAGAGTGGCTAGTTCTCTGTCAGTTTGGTCTCAGTGGCAGAGGCCGGTTCCTTTCCGCTGCAGTCCGGAAAGGGTCTTGGAACGACTGGGGTCCAGGATTCTCTGAGGGCAGGAATCCGGTCGGCCGTCAGCTCTTGGTGGGGATCGAGGCCAAGCTCCCCCTGTCTCTGGGCGTGCATACCTCGGTTTCACCGTTTGTGACGTGGGAAGGCAATTAGTCTGGACATTGTTGTGGGAGGACTTGCGGAGACTGGGCGCAGGGTGTGGGGGTCAGTGAGGGCGCTGTGGGTCAGCCCCAGCCCGGCTGGCAGTCCCGGGACTGGGAAGGTAAGAAACCCTCCGCTCTCACCCCACTTCCTGTTTGGTCGGTGTGTTTTGTGACCATAGATGGTCAGGTCTGGGGCCGCGCGAGAGCCTCCGCCCTTGTGGTTTTGGAGCCCTTCCTCCCGGCGCGCAGGGTGTGGTCCCCGAGAATAAGATGAGCAAAATTAAAGCAGATCCTGCACCCACCATGCTGAAATCCGGCTTCTGAGGCAGCCTCGCCCTGGGCTGCGCGGGCCCAGGCGGCTGCTACTCGGTTCAGGGGGAGGTTCCGCACGGTGGCTGCCGCGCGCAGGGGAGGATTCACTTCCTTGCTCCTTGGGCTGGGAGATCCGATCTTTGTTCCCTCAAGACTCACGCTCTCCAACCGGTCATTATCCTCCCACAAAGATTTATTTCTAGAAAAAACTGGCGAGTGCCACAGTTCCCGCCCCTTCGGCTGAAAGACTGTGACAGCTCCGTGTTTCAAGTTGAATGCAGGAGTTATATGCCAGAGTCAATCATTCAACAACTAAAGTTCTTATAATAACAGCTACCATTTACTGCACGCTGACTACTTGCCAGACCTATGCTGAGTTCTTCAAGCGTATTTTCATTTACTCCTAATAGCAACTCTCGGTGGTTGGTACCATTATGTCCTCTGGTTTTCAAATGAGGAAGCTGAATAACTTGCCAAGGTCAGAAAATAACTGTTGAAACTGAAGGAAACACGTCTGTCTGACTCTAAATCCCATAAGCTTAATTAGCCCCTGTGATAGACCACACTGCAGTCATTTGAAGCAGTTTTGAGGCGGTGAATGCCTCTGGATCTGGAGACACACTGGATTCCAGTGCTGGCATAGGCCCTCTGCTAGGGGTCAGACTTTGGTCAGGTTACTTTGGACGGGTTACTGGGCCTCTTCCTAACTATATGGCTCCCAGCATGTTTAAAAGAACATGACAACATGAAAAAATATGGTATAAAAGTCATAGTATATTTTAAATATTGACATTTAACTAAAAACACTGTCTCTCACACACACACAAACTCTAACTTTATTTGGATATAGTCTTTGACTCTGCATTTGGTTCTTCTAAATCTCTTTCTGGATTAGGGACAGAAGGAACATAGACCATACATGCATTCTAGAGGAAGAGGAGAGAGAAGAGGAAGCAGGAAGGAGAAGGAAGAAAGTTTCCTCATCTATCAAATGGGGAATATTCATGGGGCTGTAATGAGAAACAGAAGCAGTAATGTATGTGAAACCACTTTGTAAAATGCTTCATTATAAAGAATGTACACACACTTAAGTTACAGCCCCTGCCCTAAGGAATGTCCGGTCTTTTAAGAAGTCTAGATACATGCACTTGTAACTCCAGTAAGAGATTGGAAGATAGTTGAAGAACATCCATCACATGAAGGGCTGGGCGCAGTGGCTCACATCTGTAATCCCAGCACTTTGGGAGGCCGAAGCGGGCAGATCATGAGGTCAAGAGATCAAGACTAGCCTGGCCAATATGGTGAAACCCTGTCTCTACTAAAAAATACAAAAATTAGCTGGGCGTGGTGGCAGGCATCTGTAGTCCCAGCTACTTGGGAGGCTGAGGCAGAAGAATCGCTTGAACCCGGGAGGTGGAGGTTGCAGTGAGCTGAGATTGTGCCACTGTACTCTAGCCTGGCGACAGAGCGAGACTCTGTCTCAAAAAAATAAATAAATAAAAATATCTGTAACATGTATTTATGCACTGAAAAAAATTATTGAGCTACATAGTAGCAATTATTGGAAGAGTTCAATAATTGCTATGTTATTTTGTACCAAGCACAACTGGGGATCCAGCAGTGGACAAGTCAGACCCTGTTACTGCTCTCATGGTGCTTACAGTCTATTTTGGAAATAGTATTACCATTTGGAGTGGTCATCAGAAGATGTGCTGCCTTCTGTCTTCCAGCTTTTTCCTCCTCACTGATCTTGCCCCTTGTCCAGGACCCATTGCTTCATCCGTGGTGAGTTCTCATCTAGCACATGTTCAGTGAGTGCCTTGAATTCAGAATAGTAATTTCCTAGGCAGAGATGGACGGACAGATCGTTGCAGAGCAAACATGAATGAACAGTAATGGAGATGGGAATCTGTGCTGGGCTGAGGTGAGAGGTTCCTGCAGGAGAGGAGTAGGAGATAAGGCTAAAGAAAAGGGGGTTGAGCAAACTGCCGGGCCAGAGAGGTCAAACCTTAGTGAGAAAGCAAGGAGGCACTAGTCATACTGTATTTTAGAAATAAAAATCTAGCTACCGTGTAGGGCATGGCCTTCAGTGGGCAACAAAAGAGGCAGGGAGAACTGCTAGAAGATAAGCACAAAGATCTAATCAGAATCTGAATCAAAGCTGTGGTATGCGGATGCAATCAAGGACAGAATGCAGAAGATACTGTTCTCATAAAGGGGGAAATGATGGTGATGATAAAAAGATAATAAATGAAAAGGGGATAATTTGCATATGAGACTTCAGACTAGATCTGGTACAGGTCCTATGGTTTGAATGTTTGCATCCTCTCCAAAATTCATGTTGAAACTTAATCCCTAATGCAATAGTATTAAGAGGTGAGGCTGTTCAGAGGTGAGCAGGCCACGAGGGCACCTCTCTGGTGGATGAGATTATGCCCACTAAAAGGGCTGAGGGAACTAGCTAGGCCTTTTGCCTTTTTGCTTTCTGTGCAGCTAGAAGGTGCCCTCTTAGAAGCAGAGACCAGGCCCCCACCAGACACTGAACCTGCTGGCATCTTGATCTTGAACTTCCAGCCTCCAGAACTATAGGAAATAATTTTATTGCCGGGTGCAGCAGCTCACATATGTAATCCCAGCACTTTGGGAGGCCGAGGCGGGTGGATCACCTGAGGTCAGGAGTTCGAGACCAGCCTGGCCAATATGGCAAAACCTCATCTCTACTAAAAATCCAAAAATTAGCCAGGCGTGGTGGTGGGCGCCTCTAGTCCCAGCTACGCAGCCATAAACCCAGTTACTCGAATCTCCTGCTGAGGCAGGAGAATCACTTGAACCTGAGAGGTAGAGGTTGCAGTGAGCTGAGATCACACCACTGCATTCCAGTCTGGGTGACACAGCAAGACCGAAAGACAGAGAGAGAGAGAGAGACAGACAGAGAGAGAGAGAGAGAGAGAAATAAAGAAATGTGTGTTATTTATGAAGAGAGAGAGAGAGAAATAAAGAAATGTGTATTATTTATGAAGTGCCCAGTCTAGGTATTTTGTTATAGCAGCAGGAATGAACTAAGACCATGTATACATTCTCATTCAATACTGCTTTTCCTTCTTGGCAGGTATTACAATCCTTATTCATCATTTGTGCAATTATCTTTTAATATCTTCCTCTCCTGTAAGTTCAGCGCATTCTGAACCTGCAGAATCACTTTGTCTCTGAGGGAGCCACCCAGGTTTCCTCTATATCTCTCAGGATTTCAGACACAGAAGTCTGGCGGTTCATCTGGAGCCTCTCCCAGCCTGACTCAGAGGACTGCCTGCATCTGTGCAACCTGGCTCAGAGCCTGTCAACGTTTGGGCAGATCCTATATCCCCCTGCCAAATGGGCTAATGACAGACAACCATCTGTGTGACCCTATCTTTCTTCCCCTCCAAGGGTATGGCCCCAGATTTCAACCTCAGATAGGGTATCAGGCCCAAAAATTAGGAGTTGGCAAAAGAAATAGCTGCAATATAGAAATATGATTAAGATCTGGTTTTGGGGTCACTCTGAAACTGAATCCCAGCTCTGCCAACTGTGTGATCTTGGAGTTATCCTCATTTAACCTCAGAGAAGATATTAATACCCATCTTAAGTGGTTGATAGGAATTAGGACAGAAAACTAATAAAACACTTGGCTCACAGTAAACACTCAATGAGTAGTAACAATTATTACTAAGTATAGAGAACCTATTGTCTGTTTCCCTGGCAAAGGCCACCAGAAAGCAAAATAAGGTCTAAAGTGTCAACATACTAGATGGTGCCACCAGAACTACAACTGTCGCTATCCCCAGAAAGTTTTCCCATAGTCCCCGCTTCTTTGTATTGCTAACTTTTTTTTTTTTAAGACAGAGTCTCGCTCTGTCGCCCAGACTGGAGTACAGTGGCACGATCTCAGCTCACTGCAACCTCCGCCTCCCGGGTTCAAGCAATTCTCCTGCCTCAGCCTCCGGAGTAGCTGGGATTATAGGCACACACCATGCCCGGCTAATTTTTGTATTTTTAGTGAAGAGGGGGTTTCACCATGTTGGTCAGGCTGGTCTTGAACTCCTGACCTTGTGATCCGCCCGCCTTGGCCTCCCAAAGTGCTGGGATTACAGGTGTGAGCCACTGTGCCTGGCCTTTTTTTTTTTTCTTTTCTTTTTTTAAGACAGAATCTTGCTCTGTTTTCCAGGCTGGAGTGCAGTGGTCTAATCATAACTCATTGCAGCCTTGAACTCCTGGATTCAAGTGATCCTCCTACCTCAGCCACTGGAGGAGTACCTGGGACTGCAGGTGCATGCCACCATGCCCAGTTACTTTTTGTATTTTTTTGTAGAGCTGGAATCTTGCTATGTTGCTCTGGCTGGTCAGGAACTCCCAGCCTCAAGCAATCCTCCTGCCTTGGCTTCCCAAAGTGGTGGGATTACAGGCATGAGCCACTGCACCTGGCCTGTATTGCTACCTTTGGACTCAAAGTTAGGCCAGGTGCAGTGGCTCATGCCTGTATGCCCAGTATTCTGAGAGGCTGGGGCGGTAGGAACACTTGAGCCCAAGAGTTCAGGACCAGCCTAAGCAACATAGTGAGACCTCACCTCAAAGAAAAAAAAAAAATTAAATAAAAAAATCCACAAAAGCAAAATTGGGCCTGTGCCCTTGGCTGTAAATGAGACCAAATAAATCAGTTAGGAATGTGAATGGTTTTGCCCACAGATAATAGAAAACTTGACTGTAGTCACTTTTTTAAAGTCAGTTTTTCTCACATACAAGAAAAATGAAGGTAGGCAGTTTTACTGGCTCAGTAATGTCAGAGCTTATATTTCTGCGATTCACTTCACCTTACCCTTGTGGTTGTAAGTTGGCTGTTGCAGCCCTAGTGCCATCAAATCATGTTTAAGGGACAAGGAAAGAGGAAGGGGAACATGCAGCGTTTGAAACTGGAAAGCTGACGTTTTCTAAGGAACCCACAAAGCATATCCTGCTTCCTGTCTCATAGCCAGATCTAACAGCAAATACTTCAGCTTTTTTGCCCCTGAGAGGAACACATCTGAGATGCATTTCACGGTGTTTTTGAGGGCCCCTAGAGGGCCTAAGCCCAGTTGTCCATAGCGGTAACCACTCATTAACAAACCAAGTTAGCTTTTCTCCTTTCCCTAACTTACTTGTGTTAGGGAATCCAAATTAAAGAGAATGGAATTGGCTGAGTCTGCTACACCTGGAAAGTGACAGTGAGCTTTGATAGTGTTTAAGGTGCGTGCTCACTCTCTGTCTCTCTCTCTCTGTCTCTTATGTTTGGGATATTGTCCAAACATATAAAGGGGATACAGATTCTGAGTGTACAATAAGAATGATAGATGTCCACTATAATAAACCCTTGTGACTGCCTGACATCAAAATACACCCTTTTCTATACTTACACTTCAAAAAACAAAACTCCAAACTGATACAACCCTCCCTTTTATAACCTAAATTGTACTCACTATACTCACCTCCTACCCCTCCAAAAGGAAATTATCTCAAATCCTCATCAGTAACTTCATCCAGCAACAAGTCCAGGATCTCTGAATAATGTTCATTCTTTCTCCAGTTCATAATAATCTTGCCTCAATATTCTGTAGCCTATGAACTGAACTTTCTTTCTTTTCTTTCTTTTTCTTTCTTTTTTTCCTCTTTTCTTTCCTTTCTTTCTTTCTTTCTTTCTGTGCTCTCTCTCTCTTTTTTTTTCTTTTCTTTCTTGAGATGGAGTCTCACTCTGTCACCCAGGCTGGAGTGCTATGGCTCAATTTCACCTCCCTGCAACCTCCGTCTCCCGGGTTCGAGCAATTCTCCTGCCTCAGCCTCCCGAGTAGCTGGAATTACAGGCATGCACCACCACGTGGACTGAACTTTAAAGTTAACCGCTGTAACATGCCACACCCTATATGTATTCGTGGGAGAAAGGTAAATGAAAGGAGAAGAAAATTCGATACAACATGTAGATATTTAACTGGCATAGTGAAAAACTTTCTGTAACTAATCACAAAGATTTAGTTATCTTTGACTTCATATATCCACTACCCATTCTATATCCTCTTTGTCTTCAGCCAGCACCTCAGTTCACTAGGGTCATAGAGATGGAAAGAAAAAGAGGCATGAAGGAGGCATGCCACTGTCTTAAACGTCCTGATCCAGAAGTGGGACATACTAATTTCACTTACATTTCATTGACTAGGACTTAATCATATAGCTTCTGTTGGGGGCTGTAACTGAGTTTCCTATAGGTGACCAAACCCTCTTTCTTGTGGGATTGGAGACATTGGTGGTCATTCCTATATAATATTCTCACAATTTTCCATTAATTTTTAGCACTGGATTTACAAGAAGTAGGAGGTACCCCTAGTATTCTCTGGGTTATGTGCATAATTCTACACTCTATTGTATAGTGACAGTTCTCTTTTACCTTGAAAATAGGCCCATACCCGAGCTAACCATGATAACTGGTGCAGGTTAAATTTAACATCAGGCTCTCTATGGTGGATAGCCCTGATTTGTAGCAATTGACAATTTTTGTGGTGTAAATACTCTCACTACAGTCAATTGTAAGCTACCAAGGTTATGTCACTGAATGTAGAGTTGAGAAAAATGCACTGTGGTATGCAGAACTATGGTGCTTCAAAGATGTGCACATCCTAATCTTAGGGACCTGTGAATATCTTACTGTAAATGGCAAAGGGAACTTTGCAAATGTGATTAAATTAAGAATCCCGGCCGGGTGCGGTGGCTCAAGCCTGTAATCCCAGCACTTTGGGAGGCCGAGACGGGTGGATCACGAGGTCAGGAGATCGAGACCATCCTGGCTAACCCGGTGAAACCCCGTCTCTACTAAAAAATACAAAAAACTAGCCGGGCGAGGTGGCGGGTGCCTGTAGTCCCAGCTACTCGGGAGGCTGAGGCAGGAGAATGGCGTGAACCCGGGAGGCGGAGCTTGCAGTGAGCTGAGATCCGGCCACTGCACTCCAGCCTGGGCGACAGAGCGAGACTCCGTCTCAAAAAAAAAAAAAAAAAAAAAAAGAATCCCGAGATGAGGAGATTATCCTAGATTATCCAGGTAGGCCCAATGTAATCACATGGATCCTTATAAGGGAAAGAGGGAAACAGGAAAGTCAGAGTCAAGAAGCTTAAAAGTCAGACGAAGCTCAGAAATCAGATGAAGCTCAGAAGAAGCGATAGTACAATGAAAGCAGAGGTCACAGTGATATGACCAAGGCCACATTTTCCCCTAGAGGCTCCAGAAGGAGCACTGTTGAGCTGTGGCATGGGGGCAATGGTATTAAAAGGATTATGGTATCGGCTGGCTTTGTTAATGGCATCTGAAGTATTGAAAAAAGAAGTAAGATCTGGCTGGGACAGGTGGCTCACTCCTGTAAACCTATCACTTTGGGAGGCTGAGGTGGGTGGATCACCTGAGGTCAGGAGTTTGAGAGCAGCCAGGTCAACATGGCAAAACCCCATCTCTACTAAAAATACAAAAATTAGCTGGGCATGGTAGCACGTGCCTGTAATCCCAGCTACTTGGGAGGCTGAGGCAGGAGAATCTCTTGAATCCAGGATGCAGAGGTTGCAGTGAGCTGAGATCACACTACTGCACTCCAGCCTCGGTAACAGTGAGACCCCATCTCAAAAAAAAGAAATAAGATCATGTTACTTATCAACGCCATTATGTAAGTCAACTCTGGCTGGAGTGATACACTGCACGATTATATATTTATTTGCTTCTCCTTCATCGGCCATTTCTTTCTGTCGCTTTCCCTGACTTCTCTGCTGCACATGCCAGTTCTTAAAAGTCCAGTCTTAGTTATTATCTTTATTCCAATGCCTCTCTGGTATGTCTGCTCTCCTTTTATGTAGCTTTAGTTTCTAGAACATCTTGCTTCAACTCCGCTCAATGACTTTGGACAATATGCCAGTGAGTCACCACAAGATGGCAGCCTTGCTAATTTTGGCTGCACTGAATTCAGTTATTCATTCCTTCAAGTTGGAGGGGTAGGGGATGTTCTGAATAAGACTTTAATCTTACTTATTTAACATTTCTTGACAGCTTGCTCAATAATGGGTCTTTTAACATATTAGTGTTGTTGTCTTTTAATGGAGAAAGCTAGGTATTCCCTTTGCAGATTAGAAAACTGAAGTTGAAAATGATTAACTTGTTCAAAGTCAGGACCTGGATTTGAAACCAGTTTTCTGAGTCCAGAGCCAGTGCTCTTTCTATTACATAACTGATTCATAAGATGCAGTATTGTTTAAAGTTTGTTTTTTTTTTTTTAATTACAAGTAACAAGCTGGGCTTGGTGGCTCATGCCTGTAATCCCAGCACTTTGGGAGGCTGAGGCTGGCAGATCACTTGAGGTCAGGAGTTTGAGACCAGCCTGGCCAACAAGGTGAAACCCTGTCTCTACCAAAAAGTACAAAAAATTAGCCGGGCACGGTGGCACGCACCTGTACTCCCAGCTACTCGGGAGGCTGAGGTGGGAGGGGAATTGCTTGAATCTGGGAGGTGGAGGTTGAAGTGCAGTAAGCCAAGACCGTGCCACTGCACTCCAGCCTGGGTGACAGAGTGAGATCCTGTCTCAAAAAGCAAAACAAAACAAAATAAGATTACAAGTAACAGAAAACCAACTTGAGCCAGTTTAACAGCAACAACACAACAAAGTATTTGCAGTACCTCATGGAAACTTAGGACAGAAATGATACCCTGGCTGTAAAAGAGAGAACAGAGGCAGGGATTGGAAAGGCTTGAAGGTGTGGGGGAAGAGAGACAGAAAAACGGGGAAAGGAAAGGGAAAGGAAAAACTGGGGAGGTCTAAGAGATTAACTTCTGTCCCATCCCCCGTTCAACTAGACTGGCTTCATTTTAATACATTTTACATATCAGGGCCCCATGCAATGTGTTACTTGAAAATTAAGGATTCATTACATTATTATTATTATTATTATTATTATTATTATTATTATTGAGACAGAGTCTTGCTCTTTCACCCAGACTGGAGTGCAGTGGTGCTATCTTGGCTCACTACAACCTCCATCTCCTGGGTTTAAACGATTCTCATGCCTCAGCTTTCCAAGTAGCTGGAACTACAGGCATGCACCACCATGCCTGGTGAATTTTTGTATGTTTTGTAGAGATGGGGTTTCGCCATGTTGGCCAGGCTGGTCTCGAACTCTTGGCCTCAAGCAATCCACTCATCTCAGCCTCCCAAAGTGCTGGGATTACAGGCGTGAACCACTGTGCCCAGCCTAAGGATTCACTATATTAAACAATACTTTTTAAAAAACCATGTATATTAAGGCATTCCCCCATTGTTGGACAGTTAGGGTTGTTTGTTTGTTTGTTTTGAGACGGAGTCTCACTCTGCCACCCAGGTCGGAGTGCAGTGGCACTATCTCGGCTCACTGCAACCTCCACCTTCTGGGTTTAAGCCATTCTCCTCCCTCAGCTTCCCAAGCACCTGGCATTACAGGCACATGCTACCATGCCCGGTTAATTTTTTTGTATTTTTACTAGAGACGGGGTTTCTCCATGTTGCCAGACTGGTCTCGAACCCCTGACCTCAGGTGATCCACCTGTCTCTGCCTCCCAAGGTGCTGAGATTACAGCGTGAGCCACCGTGCCTAGCCCTAGGGATTTTTTTTCTAATTATTCACTCTAATAAGTAAAATTATAATGAATATGTTATGTTGCCATAGGCAGTACATGAAATCATAAAGTAATTCCATTTCCCCTGACTCTTACAAGTTTTCTTAGGGGAGCAGGGAGGCGGGTGTGGTCACAAACAGTTCTAGCCTGTGACCAAAGTCTAATGCTACTTAAGTCTTCCCTCGCTGTGCCCTAAGACTGCAAATATTTAGTAAGCATCTAACTGCAAGCCAGGCACTACTGAACACTGTGGATACTATGGTGAATAAAATAGGCACAGTTTGTCATCTTGGAGCTAACAATCTAGTGATGAAGACAGACACCAAATACTGTACTAAATAATTACAAGAATCATAAGCAAAGTGCTGCCAAACAGAAGTTCAGAAGGATAAGGAAACACATAACAGGGTGAGCGGATTTAATCTGGAAGGATTAGGGCAGGATGCTCTGAGGAAATGCTATTTAATATGAGATCTGATGGGTGAGTATGAATTAGCCAGACAGTAGAACAGGGCAGAGAGAAAAAATAAGTTCCAAAGGTGAGAGACAGCATAGTAGGTTCAAGGAATTGAGAAAAGATTAGTGTGATTGAGCACAGAGAATAAAGGGAAATGAGATGAAACTGAGGCAAAATAAATAGCAGGGTCCAGATCATGCACAACCTGTGTGTTATATTAAAGATTTTGGAATCTATTCCAAAGGAAGTCACTGAAGGACTTTAAACTGAGAACATGCATGGTCCTATTTGTGTTTGAACAAGAACATTCTAGCCATAGCATGAAGAAGGGCCAAAGTGAATGCAAGGAGGCCAGAGAATTTAGCTGTTGAAGAAGTCCAGGCAAGAGCTAATGATGGCTTGGACTGCAGTAGCAGCAGTAGGGATGAAAAGAAGTGGACAGATCTGAGAGTGAGTGATCTAGGAGGTAGAAATGACGGAAGCTAGTGACTGATCTTTTATGGGTGTGTGTATGTATGTGAGAAAGAGGGAGTAGTCAAGTGGACTTTCAGTTTTCCGGCTTGAGCAGCTGGGTGGATGGTATTTCCTTACAGACACTGGGAGCACTAGAGGATGAGGAAGTTGATGGGAAAAGGTGGTAAGTTCTGTTTAAGACATGTTCAAGTTGAGGTGTCTGTGAGATTTCCTGAATATGCAGGACTGAAGCTCAGAAGGCAAGTCTGGCCAGGAGGTGTAGACTTAAGAGTTCTAAGATTTATTTATTTTTTTTGAGACAGAGACTTGCTCTGTCACCCAGACTGGAGTTCAGTGGCACAACCTTGGATCACTGCAACCTCTGCTTCCTGGGTTCAAGTGGTTCTCAGGCCTTTGCTGCCCCATTCCCACCCCCAGGAGCTGGGATTACAGGTGCATGCCATCATGCCCAGCTTTTTTTTTTTTTTGAGATGTAGTCTTGCCCTATTGCCCAGGCTTCAGTGCAGTGGTGCAATCTTGGCTCACTGCAACCTTCGCCTCCTGGATTCAAGCGATTCTCCTGCCTCAGCCTCCCAAGTAACTAGGATTACAGGCGCCCGCCACCACGCCCAGCTAATTTTTGTAGTTTTAATAAGATGGGGTTTCACTGTGTTGGCCAGGCTGGTCTCAAACTCCTGACCTCGTGATCCGCCCACCTCAGCCTCCCAAAGTGCTGGGATTATAGGCGTGAGCCACCGCGCCCAGCCCTAATTTTTGTATTTTTAGTAGAGACAGGGTTTCACCATGTTGGCCAGGCTGGTCTTGAACTCCTGGTCTCAAGTGATCTGCCCACCTTGGCCTCCCAAAGTGCTGGGATTACAGGCATGAGGCACTGCACCTGGCCGTGGAGTTCTAAGATTGAAAGAGTACAGAGTGAGGCAAGAAAGGGGTCAGCCAGAGCTACTCACAGAGCTACATGAAGAGTTAGAAGCCAGAAAAGAAGATGGAAAAGGAGCAATTAGAGAGTTAGCAGAAAGTCAGAAAACTACATGGTCCAAAAAAGCCAAGGGAAGAAACATTTCAAAAAGGCAGTGGATACCTGTACTAAATAAAATAGAATGATCACATAAAAAGGATTAAAAAGTATCTCTTGGATTTTAAGACATGGTGGCCTTTGGTGATATTTTCAGAAGCATTTTTTGCAGACTGGTAGTAGGCAGAGACTAGATAAAGTGTAATGGCAAGTGGGAGGTGAGAAAATGGGGAGAGCATGTAGGTTATGCTTAAAAATTTTCCTCTGAGAGTGGACAAACAAAAGGGGTTGAAGGGAGACTTACTAACCCAGCTCTTCAAGCTAAAGATTGAAGAGTTGAATTTGATTTGACTCTTCTATTCCTCTTATGTCCCCTTTCCAATATATCAGCAAAGCCCATTGGCTCTAATTTCAAAATATATTCTGAATCTCTCCACTTACTCGTTTTCTTCACTGCTGCCTACTCCAAGCCACCATCATCTCTTGCCTGGACTATCATAAGAGCCTCTCGATTTATCTAATTGATCTCTCTCTGCCATTCATTTCCTACATAGCAAATATATGAACTAACGAGGGAACTTATCCTAAATACAATGGTGGGAAAGGCTAGAGTTGCTGTAGAGTTGCTCCCATTGCTAGAGTTGGTCTAGAGTGGCTCTCCTTCAAAACAAGGGAAAATGGGAGGCATACAGCAGAGACAACTCTGAAATCCAACTGATTTAGGTTGATTAGAGCTTAGTCCAATTGCCAGGGAGTTGTTCATTGTGGTTTCAGCTCCAGTGTCTGGGCTCTTTACACTCTCTGAATCATCCTTCCTTTTCTACAAGAAAATTGAGTTTGTATTGTATATGAGTAGCCTTCTCAGCCTGCTTCCTCCCTATAAAGGGCATCTTCCCATTTTGTACTGTCTATGTCCCAATTAGTCCTAGCTGATAGATGCTTCTGCCAGAGTAATTCTCATAGAAGCTTTGTGGGTTCCTTATGCATCAGTTTATTATCCACTCCAACAAAGCTACTCTTATAAATCTCTTTGAGACAAGCACTTCCTTCCCTTGAGAAACTGCTCCAAAATGTCCTTAAGATCTTTGGAGAGACTTTTTTCTATCAGATGAATTCTATAAAGCATCCTATAAAGCATTCGATAAAGGTCTTAACCTTTAACTTATTTTCTAGATAATATTTTCCTGATGGTGTCTTGGATTTTACTTCTGCCCAGATCCATTTCTTAATTTTAGAATCATTTGCCATCTGGAGAGGCTGACAGTGAAAACAGTTTTACGTTCAAGCCAAGTAAGTCCTGGTCCTAGATATATATCTCTCTTAGCTTTATTGAGATATAACCCACATACCATAAAAGTCTCCCATTTAAAACATACAGTTCAATGTTTTTAGTATATTCACAGAGTTGTACAACTTTTTCCATGATCAATCTTAGAACATTTTTATCACACCAAAAAGGGACCTGGTACCCATTAATGATCATACTCTGTCCCCCCTCGCCCCTGCCACCTCTGTCTTACTCTGTTTGTGCTGCTACAACAAAATACATGAGACTGAATAATTTATAAATAATAGACATTTCTCACAGTTCTGGAGGCTTGGAAGTCCAAGATCAAAGCACTGGTGTTTGGCATCAGGTGAGGGCCTTCTCACATGGCAGAAGAGATGGAACCCACTAACTCAAGGCCTTTTATAAGGGCCCTAATGCCATCCATGAGGGCTCGGCCCTTATTAATTATCTCCTAAAGGCCCCACCTCTTAATACTATTACACTGGTGATTCAATATCAACATAGGAATCTTGGGGACCCATTCAGACCACAGCATCCCACAACCCTCCCTGCCCAGCCATAGGCAATCACTGATCTACTTTTTGTCTCTATAGATTTGCCTATTCTGGGCATTTCATATGTTAAATAAAATTTATGGTCAGGCACAGTGGCTCACCTACCCAGCTAATTTTTTAAATTATCTGTAGAGATGAGGCCTTACTGTTGCCCCGGCTGGTCTTGGTCTCAAGCAATCCTCCCACCTTAGCCTCTCAAAGTGCTAGGATTATAGGTGTGAGCCACTGCACCCAGTCCTATAAATTGATTTTTTTAAAAAAAAGACAACTCAACCATCTGCAACAATAGGGGCTATGATTCATCCCACTGACCTCACTCATTCAAGTTTCTCCTCAGGAAGAGAGGCCTGTGAGAGCTGTAGAGGAACTTCTCTCCAATGATGTATGGCAGATGGATCTTGGCAGTGCAAGGGATGGGCTATGTAAGCAAGGGGTGGACTGTGTGCACAACCTCTTACATCCACCTTCACAAAGAGAATCTGCCGTGAGGCGTGGAGATAACTGCCATACCTCTGGGATTTGCCACAGCATTCTTGCCAAGGCACGCTTTCCCTGGATTCATCCCAGCCAATGACTGAGCCCCAGGGCATACTACAGCTGGGCCATTTCTGCCTTATGTGGGACTCCTTTACTGGGCAATCAGCCTGGCCAAGAGTTTTTTCAGAGCTGCACTAACACTCGGAGCCTCTTCCTATCCAATTCTCCTTCTTTCCTTCTCTCCTTTCACGGGTGTCAGTCCTGCACTATGGCCTGAAGATTCTCCCTGTCTATTCCTGCTTCTTCTTATCTTTTCACAGTCATTTTCCCCTTGAACTTTTTTCTTTTTTAGAGACAGGGCCTCACTCTGTCACCTAGGCTGGAGTGCAGTGGCTCGATTATATCTCATCGGAACCTCGAACTCCTGGGCTCAAGCCACCTCCCGTCCTCAACCTCAATCTCTTGAGTAACTATCTGCCTTGAACTCGTGAGAGGACTCAAATTTATGCAGCTTTTAGCTGTTTCTAAGGAAAAGTTTGATATGGGTGCTACCATAATGAAAGCCTAAAATGTGGAATTGGCTTTGAAACCACCTGGCTGACTGAGGCTGGAAGGACCTTGAGATGTGGCATGTGGCTCGCGCCTGTAATCCCAGCATTTTGGGAGGCTAAGACAGGCGGATCACCTGAGGTCAGGAGTTCAAGACCACCCTGGCCAATATGATGAAACCCTGTCTTTACTGAAAATACAAAAATTAGCCGGGCATGGTGGCAGGCATCTGTAATCCCAGCTACTTGGGAGGCTGAGACACGAGAATTGCTTGAACCTGGGGGACAGAGGTTGCAGTGAGCTGAGACTGCACCACTGCACTCCAGCCTGGGCAACAGAGTGAGACTCCATCTCAATAAATAAATTAATTAATTAAAGTTTATGGGAGGCCATTGATTTGGACTAGGTTCCTGCACTCAGCCTAATAGACCAAACCAATGGAGTTTTAACTACAGTGACTGAGCTAAGATTATAGGCGTGCACCACCACACCCAGCTAATTTTTATATTTTTAGGAGACGTGGGGTTTCACTCCGCTGGCCAGGCTGGTCTTGACCACTCCTGACCTCAGGCGATCCACCTGCCTTGGCCTTCCAAAGTGCTGGGATTACAGGCATGAGTAACCGCGCCTGGCCTATTTTCTACATGATTTTGCAATGGTTTTCCAGCTTAAAATTTAGAGTCAATTTGTTCATGTAAAGAGGATATCAAATATCAATATCCTAAAATATTAACAAACTATTAAGTGTAAAACTCCCCCAAATTCAGCTTAATATGAAGCATGCTACTTGCATCATAGAATTTTCAAATATTTCAGGTCACATTAACAAAGAAAGGAAAAATTGGGTTACTGTTGCCAAAGATGTCACAGATAGTATGTAATTCTGACAGGCAGATCCAAGACAAGGAAGCAGTTTAAAACAAAACAAAACAAAACAGGTTTGACTTAATAGGTTATACTTAGAAAATGTTACCCAATATTAGAAAATATATATTTTTGTCAAGAATTTCCACGGAGCTTTTATAAATGTTGACTGTGCTCCAGGTTACAAAATGAGTCTCAAACACCAAAGAATCAGTATACTTACCACACGGGGTGTCTCATTATAATTGGAGGACAATAACAACAGTAACAGCAACACCTTAAAATACCCTGTATGTTGGAAAAATTTTAAATATACTTACTGCTAAAGTGATCAAAGAAGACACCATACAAGAAACGTATCAGAAAATACTTAGAATGATTTTAAGAACACTATGTTGAAATGTATAGGATGTACTTAAGGAGAAATGCATAGCCTTAAGTGCTTATATTAGAAAAAAAGATAGGCTGAAATTTAAAGAGCTAATCTTTAAAGTCAAGATGTTAGACAAAAAAACAACAAAGAAAGCAGAAGTGGCAGGGCATAGTGGTTCACACCTGTAATCTCACCACTTTGGAGGCCAAGGCGGGAGAACTGCTTGAGGCCGGGAGTTCAAGACCAGCCTGGGCAGTATAATGAGACCCCCCATCTCTAGAAAAAAATTTAAAATTAGCCAGGCATGGTGTCTCAATCTCCGCTACTCAGGAGACTGAAGCAAGAGGATCACTTGAGCCCAGGAGATCAAGTCTGAAGTGAGCCGTCATCACATCACTGCACTCTAGCCTGGCAACAGAGCAAGACCCCATCTCTAAATAAATAAATAAATAAAACCAAAAAAAAAGAAAGAAAGAAAGTAGAAGTAATGAGATAATAAAAACAAGAGGAGAAAAAACAATAGGAGAAACTAAGCAGAAAACAAATATATGTGATAAAAGAGATTGATAGAACCAAATGTTGGTTCTTTGAGAAAAGTGATGAAATAGACAAACCACTGGTGAAATGATGAAGAAAGGAACACACACACACACAAAAAAAAAACAGAAGTAAAAAAAAGACATACTACAAGTACGGCAGAGACTTATGATGTACATATTTAAAGACTGTCTACCCCAGCCTGCCCTCTGGCCAACACCATTCATGTCCATTCCATGTGCAAAATATACTCACTCTCCTCCCAGGACCCCCAAAATCTCATCCCACATGGTATCAGCTTGAAGTTCACGGTCTCATTACCTAAATGAGGTCTAGGTGCAGATGAAGCTCTTCAGGTGTACCTCCTTGAGTGTGGGTTCCTCTTGATATGAAGACCTGTGAAATACAGTCAAGTCATCTGTAACACAAACACAACATCCAATAGTCATATGAGGATGGAAAACTAATAAATGCTCCCATTCAAAAGGGATGAAGAAGAGGTACATAACAGTCAGTGTTCCATAGTAATTCTGAAATCCCAGTCACACGCACATTTCCGTGTCCTTGATTGGGACCCAATCCTGCTCACTGCAACCTCCACCTCCTGGGTTCAAGTGAGTCTCCTGCCTCAGCCTCCAGAGTAGCTGGGACTACAGGCACGCGCCACCACGCCCAGCTAATTTTTGTATTTTTAGTAGAGACGGGATTTCACCATGTTGGCCAGGATGGTCTCAATCTCTTGACCTCATGATCTGCCCACCTTGGCCTCCCAAAGTGCTGGGATTACAGGCGTGAGCCACCACACCCGGCCTAATTTTTGTATGTTTAGTAGAGACAGGGTTTCACCATGTTGGCCAAGCTGGTCTCAAACTCCTAACCTCAAGTGATCCTCCTGCCTCAGCCTCCCAAAGCGCTGGGATTACAGGCATGAACCACGGAGCCTAGCTGGGTGTGATTGTGTTCTAATACAACTTGATTTACAAAAACTGGAGGCAGGCCAGGTTTAATCTAGGGGGCCATAGCTTGCTGGTCCCTGATCTAGGAAAGAAAAGGAAGTTCTGCATATCAACCCCAATAATGCAGCAGAAAAATAGAGCAACCCCAATTACAAAAAAGAAAAAACATAGAAAGGTACGTGAGTAGGCAATACACCGAAGAGGAAACTCAGAAGGATAATAAGCCAGTGAAGAGATTCTTAAATGCAATTACAATCAGAAAAATGTAAATTAACAATCTAATCTGAGAGCAAAAATTAGAGCTATGACAGTGAGATTTGTTGGGGAGAGAGGAACTCCATAGTAGACATAAAGACCGGTGCAACTACTTTAGAGGGCAGTACGGTGGTACATAGTCAAATAGTGTGTCTGTATACTTAATGGTCAAGCAAATTGGCTTCCGAGTCAATATCTCAATGAAATTCCTACCCAAGTCCATAAAAGTTCATGAACTAGAATCCTGTAATCCCAGCACTTTGGGAGGCTGAGGCAATGGATGACCTGAAGTCAGGAGTTCGAGACCAGCCTGGCCAACATGGTGAAACCCCATCTCTACTAAAAGTACAAAATTAGCCGGACTTGGTGGCATGCACATGTAATCCCAGCTACTTGGGAGGCTGAGACAGGAGAATCACTTCAACCCGGGAGGCAGAGGTTGCAGTGAGCCAAGATCATGCCATTGTACTCCAGCCTGGGCAAAAAAGAGCAAAATTCCATCAGAAAGAGAGAAAGAAAGAGAGAAAGAGAGAAAGAGAGAGAGAGAGAGGGAAGGAGGGAGGGAGGGAAGGAAGGAAGGAAGAAAGGAAGGAAGGAAGGAAGGAAGGAAGGAAGGAAGGAAGGAAGGAAGGAAGGAAGAGAAAGAAAGAAAAGAACTAGAATCTTCATTGCAGCATCATTGGTTTCAGTTATTTTCTCTCTCTCTCTCTCTCTCTCTCTCCTCCCCCCCGCCCCGTGTGTGTGTGTGTGTGTATATTTTTTATATATATATATATATATTCCCTTCATTCCATAGCCCAATTCTCATATATACATATATGAGAGAGAGGGAGAAGTGGAAGAATTGCATGAACCAATGGCGGTAATGTGCCATGGAATGCAGACAATGATTAATCACATCTGAGGTTAAAATAAAAACAACATATAATATAAAAAGCCAGAGAATATGAATTTTTTTTTTGAAGGAATAAAGCAACTTTATAGGGAGATAAACCTCAGCAGGGCTATGAAACCCTCCTCAATTCTTCAGACTTGGGACTGGCCATCCCCACAGGCTTACATGTAAGAGTGTGCTGAGTAGCATCTGAGTCAGTATGAGAAACATCTGAATAACAGTGTGTAATGCCCCCTTGAAGTTACCAAGGTTTGAATCAGTGTACTCTAAATTCTGAATGTATATGGGTGATGACTAAATAAGTGCAGGTCATATCTGAATCAGCCTACCCAGTCCATAGTATCCAATATACATAGCATGATTCCCTAAAAATGTTATTATATATTAGTATATGCATACCAAAAAAAGGTGGAGGACTTTGCTATAATCTATTGATAGAGTTATTGGTGAGATGTGTGTGGCAGAGACTGGCCAAAAGTTCAACAAATCTCTTTCCTCTTCTGCCTGGCCACTCATCAGCTTACATTTCTCAGTCTCTCTTGCAGATAACTATGGCCATGTGCCTGAAATCTGGCCAGTGGAATTGTGGACAATTCTCCAAGCTCTTTCTCCTTCTGTGGCAACTTTGAAAGCTGTGTGTTCAAGATGAAGACAGAAGATAGAAGGAACCTGGGTCTCTGAATCATTGCTTGGAGAAGAGCAATTTGATCAGTGGTGTGAAAATAAGTAATTCAAAATCTAAGCTATTGGGCCGGGCGCAGTGGCTCACGCCTGTAATCCCAACACTTTGGGAGACCAAGGCAGGTGGATCATTTGAGGTCAGGAGTTCGAGACCAGCCTGGCCAACTGAGTGAAACCCTGTTGCTACTAAAAATAAAATAAATAAAATTTAAAAAATAAAAAAATTAGCCAGGCATGCTGGTACATGCCTGTAGTCCCAGCTATTTGGGAGGCTGGGGCATGAGAAATGCTTAAGCCCAGGAGGCAGAAGTTGCAGTGAGTCAAGATTGCGCCACTGCATTCCAGCCTGGACAAGAGAGCAAGACGCTGTCTCAAAAAAAGAAAGAAAGAAAGAAAGAAAAAATCTAAGCTGTTGGAACATTAAATTATTTTGAGCTTTAAAGAAAGGTCTTTATGAGGCTTGAGTCATGTGACAGGCAGCTGTAACCTAGGTAGCTGTAAACATTTTTTTTCTGATTATAGATTAGTCTTCTTATGTACATAATTTTGTAAAATGTTGTAAATGACTAAAGGGTACTTCCCTTTAGTCCCACATCACTGTTGCTCTTCATTATAGATTAACTTCTATACATAATTTTATCAAATTTTATAAAATTTTAAAAAATTTTGTGTGTGGCCAAAAGTTCAACGAATCTCTTTCCTCTTCTCCCTGGCCACTCATCAGCTTACATTTCTCTGTCTCTGTTGCAGTTAACTATGGCCATGTGCCTGAAATCCGGCCAGTGGAATTGTGGACAATTCTCTAAGCTCCTTCTCCTTCTGTGGCAACTTTGAAAGCTGTGTGTTCAAGATGAAGACAGAAGATAGAAGGAACCTTATAAAATTTTATAAAATTTTTTAAAATTATGGATAGAAGTTAATCTTATATAATTTATTACATAATTATCTTATGTAATTATCTACATAATTTTGTAAAATGTTGTAAATGACTAAAGGTACTTCCCTTTAGTCCCACTTCACAGTTGATCTTCATTGTAGATTAACTTCCCTCCTACCTCTGTCACACAAAACCTTCATGACTGTCACATTATATACTCTTTTCAATTAGAAAATAAATGAAACCAAGCCACAAGGAAAAGAAAACAAATTAACTGGCCGGGCACGGTGGCTCACACCTGTAATCCCAGCACTTTGGGAGGATCACCTGAGGTTGGGAGTTCGAGACCAGCCTGACCAACATGGAGAAACCCTGTCTCTACTAAAAATACAAAATTAGCTGGGCGTGGTGGCACATCCTATAATCCCAGCTACTAGGGAGGGTGAGGCAGGAGAATCGCTTGAACGTGGGAGGCGGAGGTTGTGGTGAGCCAAGATCGCACCATTCTACTCCAGCCTGGGCAACAAAAGTGAAACTCCATCTCAAAAAAAAAAAAAAATTAAGTGATTGAATTGTTTTCATTCATAAACCAGCTTTGTAGGAAAAATACTCCTGTTAAATTTCTTTGTTTTCTTCCTTTATAAACAAGACCTTAACTTTTGACTTCAGAGTACTGACCCCATTTATCTGGAGTCTGTGTTTCCTGAATGGATGTTTCCAGATTTTCACTGAATAAACGCCTTAAAAAATTTTTTTTTAGAAACTGAGTCTCACTTTGTTGCCCAGTCTGGTCTTGAACTCCTGGCTTTAAGGAATTCTCCTTCTTGGTCTGCCACAGTGCTGGGATGACAGGTGTGAGCCACTGTGCCCAGCCTGAATAAACTCTTTAAAAATGGGTTCTGGGCCGGGCACAGTGGCTCACGCCTGTAATCCCAGCACTTTGGGAGGCCAAGGTGGGCGGATCACGAGGTCAGGAGATCGAGACCATCCTGGCTAACACGGTGAAACCCCATCTCTACTAAAAATACAAAAATTAGCCGGGCATGGTGGCGGGCGCCTGTAGTCCCAGCTACTCAGGAGGCTGAGGTAGAAGAATGGCGTGAACCCGGGAGGCGGAGCTTGCAGTGAGCCGAGATCGCGCCACTGCACTCCAGCCTGGGCGACAGAGTCCGTCTCAAAAAAAAAAAAAAAGCATTCTGATCCTTTTGATTCTTTCAGGTTGACAGGGACAAAATTCTGTTTTAGATTTCACTGGTAAAAGATAAAATCTTATTAGGCATTTGAGATGTTAGGATTGATCTGTTAAACTGCTAACATTACATTAACCCCTACATTAGAGTTATAGGAAACTGCAACTTTCTACATTTTACATTTAGGTATTGTTTGCATTTTGCAGAGCTTTACATTGCATTTATAATCAGCATTGTATGCAATACAGATTTTTAAAGTTTGTGTTTCAAAATTTATAGCCAGCTCTTTCTCCTTGTTCTCTGAGTAATTCTTTTGCTTAACATT
The DNA here is from genome assembly GCF_003255815.1 of Theropithecus gelada. Lineage (NCBI taxonomy): Eukaryota > Metazoa > Chordata > Mammalia > Primates > Cercopithecidae > Theropithecus > Theropithecus gelada. The sequence continues at coordinate 67,713,069 of NC_037668.1, read as the reverse complement.
TTGGTGGAAAATGCAAAGCTGGGTGGTGTTACCAAAAGGCTTGTTGCCCAAGGTCTATAAATATAGAAATCAGTTTGCTATCATTTCTGGGTTTTTTATTTTTTATTTATTTATTTATTTATTTATTTTTTTATTTTTTTTGAGACGGAGTCTGGCTCTGTTGCCCAGGCTGGAGTGCAGTGGCCGGATCTCAGCTCACTGCAAGCCCCGCCTCCCGGGTTCACGCCATTCTCCTGCCTCAGCCTCCCGAGTAGCTGGGAGTACAGGCGCCTGCCACCTTGCCCGGCTAATTTTTTTTTGTATTTTAGTAGAGACGGGGTTTCACCGTGTTAGCCAGGATGGTCTCAATCTCCTGACCTCGTGATCCGCCCGTCTCGGCCTCCCAAAGTGCTGGGATTACAGGCTTGAGCCACCGCGCCCGGCCCTGAGTTTTTTATTGAACTATCATTCACATACTATAAAATTCACCCTTTCAGTGTACAATTCAGTGGTTTTTAGTATATTTACAAGATTGTGCAAATATCACCACTATCCAATTCCAGAAATTTTTCATTACCCCAAAAAGAAGATCCATACTCATTAGTAGTCATTCCCTGTTACTCTCACCCTACACTTGGCAAGCACTGATCTACTTTCTGTCTCTATGAGTTAGCCCGCTTTGTACATTTCATATACGTGGACTCATTCAAAGGTGGCCTTTTGTGTTTGGCTTTTTCACTAAGCATAATATCTTCAACTTTCATTCATGGTGCAGCATATATCAGTACTCTCTTTTTGGCTGTATAATATTTTATTTATGGATATACCACATTTTGTTTATCCATTTATCAGTTGATAGACATTTGGGTTGTTTTATGAATAATGCTGCTATGAACTTTTTTTTTACATAAGCTTTGATTTTCTTTGAGACAGAGTCTTGCTCTGCTGCCCAGACTGGAGTGCAGTGGTGCCATCTTGGCTCACTGTAACCTCCACCTCCCAGGCTCATGTGATTTTCATGCCTCAGCCTCCTGAGTAACTGGGATTAAGCTTGCACCACCACGCCTGGCTAATTTTTGTATTTTTAGTAGAGACAGGGTTTCGCCATGTTGGCCGGGCTAGTTTGAACTCCTGAGCCTAAGTTATCTGCACACCTCCGCCTTCCAAAGTGCTAGGATTATAGGGGTGGGCCACTGCACCCAACCTGCTATGCACATTCTTTTTTTTTTTTTTGAGATGGGATCTTGCTGTTGCCCAGGCTGGAGTGCAGTGGCACAATCTCGGCCCCACTGCAACCTCCTTCTCCCAGGTTCCAGCGATTCTCTTGCCTCAGTCTCCCAAGTAGCTGGGATTACAGACGCATGCCACCATACCTGGCTAATTTTTGTATTTTTAGTAGAGACGGGGTTTCACCATGTTGGCCGGGCTTGTCTTAAACTCCTGACCTCAGGTGATCTGCCCTCCTCGGCCTGTCAAAGTGCTGGGATTACAGGCGTGAGCCACTACACCCAGCCTGAACATTCTTAACAAGACTTTTTTTGTTTGTTTGTTTTTTGAGACGGAGTCTCGCTCTGTAGCCCAGGCTGGAGTGCAGTGGCCGGATCTCAGCTCACTGCAAGCTCCGCCTCCCGGGTTCACGCCATTCTCCGGCCTCAGCCTCCCGAGTAGCTGGGACTACAGGCGCCCGCCACCTCGCCCGGCTATTTTTTGTATTTCTTAGTAGAGACGGGGTTTCACCGTGTTAGCCAGGATGGTCTCGATCTCCTGACCTCGTGATCCGCCCATCTCGGCCTCCCAAAGTGCTGGGATTACAGGCTTGAGCCACCGCGCCCGGCCTTTTTTTTTTTTTTTTTAAGATGATCGTAGGCCGGGCGTGGTGGCTCAGGCCTGTAATCCCAGCACTTCGGGAGGCCGAGGCGGGTGGATCACGAGGGCAGGAGATCGAGACCATCCTGACTAACACAGTGAAACCCCGTCTCTACTAAAAATACAAAAAATTAGCAGGGTGTGGTTGCGGGCACCTGTAGTCCCAGTTACTGGGGAGGCTGAAACAGGAGAATGGCATGCACCCGGGAGGCGGAGCTCGCAGTGAGCCAAGATCTCGCCACCGCACTCCAGCCTGGGCGACAGAGCCAGACTCCATCTCAAATAAAATTAAAAGAAAAAGAAAAAGAAAAAAAAAATGATCGTTTGCTTTTTATTGATACAAAATATCTTATGTATTTATGGGGTACATGTGAGTATTTGTTACATACATAGAACATGTTATGATTAGCTGCGCATGGTGGTACACGCCTGTAGTCCCAGTTACTGGGGACGCTGAGGCAGGAGAATTGCTTGAACCCGGGAGGTGGAGGTTGCACTGAGCCAAGATCGTGACACTGTACTCCAGCCTGGGCGACAGAGCGAGACTCCGTCTCAAAAAAAAAAAGAAAAAAAAGAACATGTAATGATCAAGGCAAGGTATTGGGGGCAGGTATCACTTTGACTTTTGTCATTTATCATTTCTATGTGTTGATAACATTTCAAGTCCTCTCTTCTAACTACTTTGAGATACACTATACAGTGTTGCTAACTATAGTCACCCTATTCTGCTATTAAATATTGGGACTTGTTTGCTCTATCTAACTGTATGCTTGCACCCACTAATCAATGTCTCTTTATTCCCCTTTCCCACCCACATATCCTTCCCAGCCTCTAGTATCTATCATTCTATTCCCTATCTCCTTGAGACCAATTTTTAATTTTTTAAATTTTTTTAATTTTATTTTTTTTGAGACAGAGTCTTGCTCTGTAGCCCAGGCTGGAGTGCAGTGGCACGATCTCGGCTCACTGCAAGCTCTGCCTCCCAGGTTCACGCCATTCTCCTGTCTCAGCCTCCCGAGTAGCTGGGACTACAGGCACCCGCCACCGCGCCCGGCTAATTTTTTGTATTTTCAATAGAGACGGGGTTTCACTGGGTTAGCCAGGATGGTCTCGATCTTCTGACCTCGTGATCCACCCGCCTCGGCCTCCCAAAGTGCTGGGATTACAGGCGTGAGCCACCGCGCCCGGCCGAGACCAATTTTTTAGCTCCCACATACCAGCGAGAGCCTGTGGCATCTATCTTTCCATGCCTGGTCTATTTCATTTAACATCATAACCTCCAGTTCCACCCATGTTGCTGCAAATGACACAATTTCATTCTTTTTTATGGCCATATAGTATTCCATTGTGTACATATGCCATTTTAAAAAATCTAGTTGTCCACTGATGGACACTTAGGTTGATTCTGTATTTTGTCTACTGTGAGTAGTCCTGCAATAAGTATGCAAGTGCAGGTATCCCTTTGATATACTGATTTCTTTTCCTTTGAATAAATACCCAGTAGTGTGATTTCTGGATTATATGGTAGTTATATTTTTAGTTTTTTGAGAAATGTCCATACTGTTTTCATTAATTGTGGTACTAATTTACATAAGAGATCCCTTTTCTCCATATTTTGGCCAGCATCTATTGTTTTTTATCTTTTTATAGTAGCCATTATAAGCCAGACGAGGTGGATCATGTCTATAATCCCAGCATATTTGGAGGCTGAGGTGAGAGAATCACTTGAGCCCAGGATTTTGAGACCAGCCTGGGTAACACAGTGAGACTCCATCTCTTTTTTTGTTGTTGTTTTGAGATGGAGTCTCACTCTGTCACCCAGGCTGGTGTGCAATGGTGTGATCTCAACTCACTACAACCTCCATCTCTCAGGTTCAAGCAATTCTCCTGCCTTGGCCTCCCAAGTAGCTGAGATTACAGGCATGTGCCACAACACCCGGCTAATTTTTTGTATTTTCCGTAGAGATGGGGTTTCACCATGTTGGCCAGGCTGGTCTTGAACTCCTGACCTCAGGTGATCTGCCCACCTTGGCCTCCCAAAGTGCTGGGATTACAGGAGTGAGCCACCACGCCTAGCCAAGACTCCATCTCTACAAAAACATTAAAAATTAGCCACGTGTGGTGGCTCATACCTGTAGTCCCAGCTACTTGGGAGGCTAAGGTAGGAGAATCACTTCAGCCAAGGAGGTCAAGGCTGCTGTGAGCTATGACTGTGCCACTGCACTTCAGCCTGGGTGACAGAGCGAGACCCTATCTCAAAAAATAAAATAAAATAAAAAATAGGCTAGGCACGGTGGCTCACGCCTATAATCCCAGTATGTTGGGAGGCCAAGGCAGGCGGATCAGGAGGTCAGGCAAATCACGAAGTCAGGAGTTCAAGACCAGCATGACCAACATAGTGAAACCCCATCTGTACTAAAAAATACAAAAAATTCGCCAGGCCTGGTGGCACTTGCTTGTAATCCCAGTTACTCAGGAGGCTGAGGCAGGACAATTGCCCGGGAGGTGGAGGTTGCAGTGAGCCGAGATCACATCATTACTGTCCAGCCCAGGTGACAGTGGGAGACTCTGTCTTTAAAAAAACCTTTTTTTTTTTAATTAAAAAAAAAAAATAGCCATTCTTAGGCATGGTGGCTCCCATCTGTAATCCCAGTGCTTTGGGAGGCTGAGGCAGGAGGATCGCTTCAAGCCAAAAGTTGGAGGTAAGCTGGGCAACATAGTAAGATCCCATCTCTACAAAAATTTTTAAAATATAGGTTACATAAAGAAGTGGAAATTAATTGATTGGGAATTTGTTGAGGGAAGGATAGACAGATCAATGAAAGATATGGGACAGGAAATAACTGACTTTTTCTGTATTTTATGTTTTCTTTAACATATAATCCATTAATATCTTGTTATTGAATCAAGGTAATTATTACACCACCAGCACACACACACATACATAAACACACAAGCATTAAAGTCATTAGGGAAATGCAAATTAAAACCACAGTGAAATGTCACCCCATACCCACTATGATGGTTATAATTAAAAAAAAAACAGACCATAGCAAGTGTTGGAGAGATTGTGGAGAACTTGAAACCCTGATACATTGATGGTAGGGATGTAAAATGGTGCAGCCACTGTGAAAAATAGTTTGGCACTTCCTCAAAAAGTTAAACATAGAATTTCCATAAGGCCCATACGACCCAGTCATTATTTATTATTATTTTATTATTCTTATTTTTTGAGAAAGAGTTTCCCTCTATCGCCCAGGCTGGAGGGAAGTGATGTGATCTCAGCTCACTGCAACTTCTGCCGCCCAGAGGTTCAAGCAATTCTCATGCCTCAGCCTCCCATGTAGCCAGGATTTCAGGCAAGAACCACCATGCCCAGCTAATTTTAGTATTTTTGGTAGAGATGGGGTTTTGCCATGTTGGCCAGGCTGGTCTCAAACTCTTGACCTCAAGTGATCCGCCCACCTCGACCCCCCCAAAGTGTGGGATTATAGGCATGAGCAACCGCCCCGGCTGTGACCCAGTCATTTTACTTCTAGGTGTATACTCAAGAAAATTGAAAACAAACTTCTATACAAAAGTTTATATACAATATTTGCAAACCATTCATCCAACAAGGGATTAATATCCAGAATATATGAGGAACTCAAACAACTCAGCAATAAAAAACAAATAATCCCATTAAAAAGTGGGCTAAGGATATAAATAGGTATTTCAAAAGAAGACATACAAATGACCAACAGGTACATGAAATAAATGCTCAGCATCACTAAGCGTCAAGGAAATGCAAATCAAAACCAGAATGAGATATCATTTTATCCAAAAAAGAATGATTGTCATTATGATTATAATTATTGTTGTTATTCTAAGAGTCAGGGTCTTGCTCTATTGCCCAGGCTAGAGTCAATGGCATGACCATAGCTCATTGTAGTTCAAGCAATCCTCCCACCTCAGCCGCCCCAGTAGCTAGGACTACAGGCATGCACCACCACAACTGGACAATATTTTAAAATTTTTTCTAGTGATGGGATCTTGCTATGTTGCCCAGCTGCTCTCCAACTTTTGGCCTCAAGCAATGCTCCTGCCTCAGCCCCCCAAAGCATGGGATTACACATGTGAGCCACCATGCCTGAGAATGGCTATTATTTTATTTTATTTTATTTTTTGAGATAGGGTCTTGCTCTGTCATCCAGGCTGAAGTGCAGTGGCACAATCACAGCTCACAGCAGCCTTGACCTCCCTGGCTCAAGTGATTCTCCCACCTTAGCCTCCCAAGTAGCTGGGACTACGGGCATGAGCCACCACACCTGGCTAATTTTTAATGTTTTTGTAGAGATGGAGTCTCGGCTGGGTGCAGTGACTCACGCCTGTAATCCCAGTGCTTTGGGAGGCTGAGGCAGAAGGATCACTTGAGGCCAAAAGTTGGAGAGCAGCTGGGCAACATAGCAAGATCCCATCACTAGAAAAATTTTTAAAATATTGGCCAGATGTGGTAGTGCATGCCTGTAGTCCTAGCTACTGGGGTGGCTGAGGTGGGAGGATTGCTTGAAATCAGGAGTTAAAGGCTACAGTGAGCTATGGTCATGCCATTGACTCTAGCCTGTGCAATGGAGCAAGACCGTGACTCTTAGAATACCAATAATAATCATAATCATAATGACAATCATTCCTTTTTGGATAAAATGATATCCCATTCTGGTTTTGATTTGCATTTCCTTGACGCTTAGTGATGCTGAGCATTTATATCATATACCTGTTGGTCATTTATATGTCTTCTTTTGAAATATCTATTTATCTCCTTAACCCACTTTTTAATGGGATTATTTGTTTTTTATTGTTGAGCTGTTTGAGTTCCTTGTATATTCTAGATATTAATCACTTGTTGGATGAATAGTTTGCAAATATTGTACATAAGCTTTTGCATGAACATTTGTTTTCAGTCTTCTTGAGTATATACCTAGAAGTAAAATGACTGGGTCATGGCCGGGGCAGTGACTCATGCCTGTAAACCCAGTACTTTGGGGGGGCCGAGGTGGGCGGATCACTTGAGGTCAAGAGTTCGAGACCAGCCTGGCCAATATGGCAAAACCCATCTCTACTAAAAATACTAAAATTAGCTGGGCATGGTGGTTCTTGCCTGAAATCCTGGCTACACGGGAGGCTGAGGCATGAGAATTGCATGAACCTCTGGGTGGCAGAGGTTGCAGTGAGCTGAGATCACACCACTGCACTCCAGCCTAGGTGACAGAGGGAAACCGTGTCTGAAAAATGAAAGAAAAAGAAAGAAAGAAAAAGAGAGAGAGAGAGAGAGACAAGAAAGAAAGAAAGAAAGAAAGAAAGAAAGAAAGAAAGAAAGAAAGAAAGAAAAGAAAGAAAGACTGAGTCATACGGTCCTTACGGAAATTCTGTTTAACTTTTTGAGGAAGTGTCAAACTATTTTCCACAGTGGCTGCACCATTTTACATCCCTACCATCAGCGTATCAGGGTTTCAAGTTCTCCACAATCTCTCTTGTTTTTTTTTTTTTAATTATAGCCATCTTAGTGGGTGTGGGGTGACATTTCATTGTGGTTTTAATTTGTGTTTCCCTAATGACTTTAATACTTGTGTGTTTATGTATGTGTGTGTGTGCTGGTGGTGTAATAATTACCTTGCTTCAATGACAAGATAGTAATGGATTATATGTTTAAAAAAACATAAAATACAGAAAAAGTCAGCTCTTTCCTGTCCCATATCTCTCATTCATCTGTCTATCCTTCCCTCAACAAATGCCTCAATTAATTTCCGCTTCTTTATGTAGCAAGATGGCTAGATTGAACATAACTTGAGAGTCAGTGCTTTTGATGAGTGAATCCAGTAATACCCTTCTCTCCACCTCTACATGTCTATTTAAATCTATCTAGTCTGCTTGAGCTGCCATGACAAAATAATGCAGAATGAATGGTTTAAACAGCAGAAAGGTATTTTCCTATAGTTCTAGAGGCTTGAAACCCTAAGATCAAGGTGCCAACCAATTTGATTCCTGGTAGGGGCTCATTTTCTGGCTTGCAGACAGCCACCTTTATGTTCTTACATGGCCATTCCTCAATGCATGCATGAATAGGAGTGGGGGTAGTCCTCTGGTGTCTCTTATAAGGATGCTAATCCTATTAGATAGGGTCCCATACTTATGACTTCATTTAACCTTAGTTACTTCCTTAGAGGCCTCATCTCCATATACCACCGCTGTGGGTTACAGTTTCGACATATGAATTTGGGAAGTACACAAACATTCAGTGTATCCACTGATTTTCTCGGAACTTCTTAAGAAACAAAGTCTTGATCTCTGTCCACCATCTGATTAAGACACATACAAACTGATCTGATGGGTTGGTACAGCCCTGACTGATCACAGGGAACTCAACTATGGGTTTGAGAGAAAATTCAAGAGGAGGAAGCTGCATGAGGCTAGCACAAAAAGCCAAATTCAGCGATAGGGACTAACTGTAACAGCACACTACACTGCACAGTAGCAATAGCACCATTCACACCATAACCTGTGTAAGTTTCCCTTCCAGGAGTTTTTTGTAGTGCACAGCCTATAAGGCCATACCTCAGATAGTGGTCCTGAATACAATGTGTCAGGAATTACTGGTACCCTTCCTAAAACCTTTTCCAATTCCGATACTGTGGAGTTATGTCTGGGGAGAGAACTGTAATATGCATTTGTTGAAAATACTGAATCACTAAATATTATCTCATTTCTGGGTCCTCTTTGCAATGGGACCCTCTGAATTGAGTTAATGCCAAGAGATTAAGTACTAATTAAAATTATTTGGCCACAAGCAACAGAAGCCAACTCTGATTAACTTGAAAAAGAACATAAAGGAATTTATTGAAAGAAAATGTGAAAATTCACAGAGTCAAAAGACAATTTGGAAAAAAAAAAAGAAAAGAAAAAAGAAAGAACAGTGTGAACAGCCAAGTATCAAGATGTACAGGAATCAAGGCAGTTCTGGACATGTAGGTAACAGAAATGCATTGAAAATCCCTTCAGGATACTGCCCCAAAATGAATCAGCTTCAAGTTTTCTGTCTTCCTGTCTCCCACTAAAATTTTCTTCCAGAGAAATCACTTCCAATTGATCTAGCTGGGATTGGGTATCATCCCCTGACTAGGGAAGGGCATTGAATGATGATTGACAGCCCCACCAAACCAGTGTGTAGTCGGGGAGGGGGTATTCTCCAAAGAAAGAGGTAGAATGATGATAGAGAAAAACAACAGATGTCCTCTGCATTCCAACCATGGGTTGCCAAGCAATGTCTTCCCACTTTTTAAAAATACCACATACAATTTTTTAAATGCCTCTGCCTAACATAACTATCTCAGATGCAAACAAAAGATACACTCAACTCCTTCTAAAAGCAGACAACCCATGTTCATTTATTTCTTTCCAAGTTCCATCACGACCCCTCTCTATAGTTTGCAATTTGTGGACAAAATTACAAATTTAACTATCATCAACCCACACCACACACGATTCTAAGAGAAAAGAGAAAGAAAATTACTTTAAAAATATATCTGACTTTAGGCATATTACTATAAGTAAGTTATTCCTCAATAAAAGAGAAAAAATATCCATGACGCAGCAAGGAAGGAATACTGGTAGAAGCTACAGGCCTCATTCATGGAACTGATCATGGTATTTATGACCTCTCTCATCCCCCACCCAGTTACATTCTCTTGCCATTGATTGGCCAGCACATCAGTTGGTTTAGTGCTTTGCCAGGTAGGTTGTGGCACTCAGCCTTCAAGGTAGCACCAAATGACTCTGACCTCTTGGTCCATGCCTTTGTGTAGTACCTTCCCGTATTAGGTATATCCTAGAATATTTTACATTGTTGGAATTATAGCCCTTCCCCAGCATAGCTACATTTTCAGCTCTAAATTGATCAGTTTCTATCACTTTGGTAAACTATTTGTCTGTCTGGTTTCTGCTCTTTCTTCACTTTGGACCCTGGAGATGTTTTTTTTTTTTTTTTTCAACTTCATTCTACATTTCTTTAAATTTTGGCCAGCATTTCTTTTTTTTTTTTTTGAGGTGGGGTCTCACTCTTGTAGCCCAGGCTGGAGTGCAGCAGCGCCATCTTGGCTCACCACAACCTCCGCCTCCCAGGTTCAACGAATTCTCCTGCCTCAGCCTCCCAAGTAGCTGGGATTACAGGCACCCACCACCACATCTGGCTAATTTTTGTATTTTTAGTAGAGAAGGGGTTTTGCCATGTTGGCCAGGCTGGTCTCAAACTCCTGACCTCAGGCGATCCACCTGCCTTGGCCTCCCCAAGTATTGAGATTACAGACGTGAGCCACTGTGCCCAGCCTGGCCAGCATTTCTAAATATTTATTACAAGAACATCTTCAGATTATCTAGTCAGCAGATGCTGAATTGAATGTTCTGTGTGTTTACTTTTCTGTCTCTCCAACAAGACTACGAGCTTCATAGAGATTGTCTTGCTCATAATCGTGCTCAAGTAAACTAGCACTGTGCCTGGTACTTAGTAGGCATTTGTTACATACGTGTTGAATGAATGAATGTAACCAGGGAAGGAATGCCATAACCAGACGTGAATTGTCTCCTTTTGGAAGGAGTTGAGTGCATTTTTTGCTTGCATGTGAGATAGTTACAAAAATAAAGAAATTAACTGATTAATGAAGATATATCAGACTTGCCCATTTAAGATTCTCTTTCAGAATTGTCTCCTGTTGATAATGAAACCTCAAGAGTTGCCTTTTACATATTATTGCTTGGCCTACAAATTCAGTGGTTATTTGAGTTTTACTTCTTCTTATATGTTATTTTTAAGCCTTGAAAGTCTCCAGAGGAAATGGAATTTGGCTATGCTGACCTAGTTATAACACTGACTAGACATGGCTTGCTCTATGTCCTGGTAATATAAATAAAATTTATTTCCGTGAATATATTATTTGCATTGGCATTTATAGAGATTAATATTTAATTGATGACTATTTTAGTGATTGACTTGAAAATTTACATTGTTTAGAATAGGTATCCCTTAGACTGTGGAGTCATAGCCCTGGTCAATTTCATGATCAAAAAAGAGTTATTGAATTAGACTCAATTTAGTAAACTATTTCACTGTCTTTAAAAAAAAAAAGAATTCTCAATTGTCTTTTTTCAAACATGTGTTTACCCTCATCTTCCTTTTTTCTTTTTTCTTTATTTCTGTCTTTTTTTTTTTTTTTTTTTTTTGAGGCAGAGTTTTGCTCTTGTCACCCAGGCTAGAGTGCAGTGACACAATCTCGGCTCACTGCAACCTCCACCTCCTGGGTTCAAGCAATTCTCCTACCTCAGCCTCCTGAGTAGCTAGGATTACAGGCGTGTGCCACCACACCCAGCTAATTTTTTGCATTTTTAGTAAAGATGGGGTTTCGCCATGTTGGCCAGGCTGGTCTCGAACTCCTGACCTCAAGAGATCCTCCTGTTTCGGCCTCCCAAAGGGCTGGGATCACAGGCATGAGCCACTGCACCCAGTCATCTCTCTTTTTTCTATAATTTCATCTACTAGGTCAGGTCAAACTCTAGGAAGCAACCTTCAATCCTCTTTTCCTCCCATCTCTCAACCCCCACCTCACCCACCCCACGTTCAATTCTTTAGCAGTCCTCTTGTCTCTCCCTTCAAAAGATATCCAGGATCCAACCACTTCTCAGAAGTCCCACCTACCAACACTAAACCCACATCATCTCCTGCCTATACCACTGCAATACCCCCTTAATTCATTTGCCTGCTTTTACTCTTGTCCCCACTATCAGCTCTCCACACAACAGCTAGAGGGAACTTTTCAAAATACAAATCAGATCACATCAGATATATAGTCACAGGTCAATTTAAAAGACAGCTTCCAGCCTGTCCAACATGGCAAAACCTCGTTACTACTAAAAATATGAAATGTAGCTGTGTGTGATGGCAAGCACCTGTAATCCCAGCTACTCGGGAGGCTGAGACAGAAGAATCGCTTAAACCCTGGAGGCCGAGGTTGCAGTGAGCCAAGATCAGCCACTGCAACCTAGCCTGGGTGACAGAATGAAACTCTGTCTCAAAAAAAAAAAAAAAAGACGGCTGGAAAACATAGCCTCTGTGTCATCCCTGGCTATACTGTAGGAAGCCAGGGCCCATCTCATTAAAAATGGTGTGATATTCCATCCCTAGCAAATTAATTTTTTTTAAAAAAAAAAGGAGGGAGATCTTACTGCCAAAGGAACTTATAAATAGCAGAGCTTGGCCTAATCATCTTGGCTCTTTCCCACACTTCATAATGCAGTGCAAACAACCTCTGAACAATCAGCATAATGCTGAGAAAATAGTCATAATAACCCGGATGTTTTCCGGATAGATTCTTGCTATTTCTACTTGTTTCTCTCATTTCAAAGTTGACCTTTAATGAGCTAGTGAAAGGCTGGTTTCTGTGATGATCCAGGCTTCCTGCTCTGCTGTTATGCCACCCATTCAGCAGTAATGAATACGGTGGAATTTGGTCCTTTTCCACATTGCCTTCCAGAAGGAATGATAGCCAGAAATAAAGCAGGCAGAAAGAAGTTTCCCAAATCTCAGACAGGCTTAGAGGCAAATTTACCATGAAGCTAAGGAAGTTTAAAATTTAGGAACCCTTACTTGCAAAACAGCCTTCCAAGGACTTGTACCTAATTTTATATTCATATTTCTGTATTCTTTTTTTTTTTTTTTTTGAGAGAACTCTTGCTCTTGTCCCCCAGGTTTGAGTGCAATGGCTGTATCTCAGCTCACTGCAAACTCCACCTCCCGAGTTCAAATGATTCTCCTGTCTCTGCCTCCCAAGTAGCTGGGATTAAGGCGCCTGCCACCATGCCTGGCTAATTTTTGTATTTTTTAGTAGAGATGGGGTTTCACCATGTTGGCTAGACTGGTCTCAAACTCCTGACCTCAGATGATCCACCTGCCTCGGCCTCCCAAAGTGCTGGGATTATAGGCATGAGCCACCGCGACTGATCATATTCTTTTTCTTAAAGGACTCCACCTGTTTGAAAGCAAGCTTTCAGTTCCTCTTCCTAGGTTTTATGACAACTACCAGGAATAGGAGACATGAAGAACTGGGGGAGGAGAGCAGCAAATGCAAAGCTCCTATGGTCTTCCATTCTGCTGGCATGAGGTTATCAGGTTGCTGACGGGATGAGAAATCTTCTGTCCTAACCATCCCATGTCATCAGCATCCATACTCCTTTTTTTTTGAGAGAGAGTCTCACTGTGTTGCCCAGGCTGGAGTGCAGTGGCGCCATCTCAGCTCACTGCAACCTCTGCCTAGGGATTACAGGCATGCACCACCACGCCTGGCTAATTTTTGTGTTTTTAGTAGAGACGGGTTTTCACCATGTTGGCCAGGCTGGTCTCAAACTCCTGACCTCAGGTGATCCGCCCACCTCATCCCCCAAAGTGCTTGGATTACAAGCATGAGCCTCAGCATTCATACCGTTAACACAGCAAACACTGCTCTTAGTACTTCCTAAGAATTCTGACAGATTACGAGCTGCATGGATATCAGCGAAACCCCATTGGGAAAGAGTTTCCTAAATATCTTGATGGTGAAACTCCATGTTCGCTTGATCATCTCTTCTTCACAGAACAGTACAGAGACCAGTTTGCAATAGATAGTTCCACTTGGCCTTGTCTCTCTGCCACTGAAGATATGGGCTGTGAACCACTGAAGTCTGGGCATGATGCATTTCAACTTCTTGGAATGCAGCTTATTAAACTGAACTTGGCTTATTGAACTTAACTAGAAGTGGCGGGGCATGGTGCCATGCCTGTAACCCCAGCACTTTGGGAGGCCAAGGTGGGCAGATCACTTGGGATCAGGAGTTTGAGAAAAGACTGGCCAAAATGACAAGACCCCATCTCTACTAAAAATACAAAAAATTACCCGAGCATGGTGTCAGGCACCTGTAATCCCAGCTACTTGGGAGGCTGAGGCAGGAAGGAGAATCGCTTGAGCCCGGGAGGTGGAGGTTGCACCAGTGAACAGAGATTGCACCACTGCACTCCAGCCTGGGCGACAGAGCAAGACTGCATTTCAAAACAAACAAACAAAAAACTGACCAGGTATGGTGGCTCACACCTGTAATCCCAGCATTTGGGGAGGCCAAGGCAGACATATCACCTGAGGTCAGGAGTTCAAGACCATCCTGGCCAACATGGTGAAACCCCGTCTGTACTAAAAATACAAAAATTAGCCAGGCATGGTGGCACGTGCCTGTAATCCCAGCTACTAGGGGAGGCTGAGGCAGGAGAATCTCTTGAACCCGGGAGGCGGAGGTTGCAGTGAACCAAGATCGCACCACTGCACTCCTACCTGGGCAACAGAGTGAGACTCCGTCTTGAAAAAAAAAAAGAAAGAAAGAAAGGCTGGGCATGGGGGATCACGCCTGTAATCCCAACACTTCGGCAGGCCAAGGCGGGCAGATCACGACGTCAGGAGATCGAGACCATCCTGGCTAACCCGGCGAAACCCCGTCTCTACTAAAAATACAAAAAATTAGTTGGGCATGGTGGCACGTGCCTGTAATCCCAGGATTTGTAGTTACTTAGGTAGTTCCATTCTTAGGCAAAATTGTACAAAGCGACTTAACCAGCATTAGCACCTTCCAGGTGCTAACAGTGGCTTCCCCTTCATCATCTCTAAAGCAGGACCTTAAAGATTTACTGAGGTATGTCTTCAGTAAATTTTCTAATGTTTAAGACTCACCATAAAGAAGCACCTGCCAAAATGATATAATCTTCAGATGCACAAAATTCGACTTCATCTCCTCCATACTTCAGAGACTGGCAAACTGAAGATTTTGTAAAATTTCTTTTTTTTTTTTTTGAGACGGAGTCTCACTCTGTCGCCCAGGCTGGAGTGCAGTGGCACGATCTTGGCTCACTGCAGGCTCTGCCCTCCAGGTTCAAGCGATTATCCTGCCTTAGCCTTCCAAGTAGCTGGGATTACAGGCGCCTGCCACCGCGCCCGGCTAATTTTTTTATTTTTATTTTTAGTAGAGACGGGGTTTCACCATCTTGGCCAGGCTGGTCTTGAACTCTTGATCTTGTGATCCACCCACCTCGGCTTCCCAAAGTTCTGGGATTACAGGCATGAGCCATCGCGCCTGGCTTACGAAGTTTCTACTTACAGATCAAGTTAATAAAATATCAATATATTAGTGATTAAACAGGTACACAGAACATTATATGTTTCCCAGCAGTGTGGAAGTCAATGTGATAACTCAAGTTTCCAGTCTGGCTAAAAGTCACTCTTCTTCTAATTTTACCTAATATTCTGTGCTTCCCTCCTACTTATTAATTATCACATAACTGGCTGGGCACGATGGCTCACACCTGTAATTCCAGCACTTTGGGAGGCCAAGGCAAGCAAATCACCTGAGAGGTCAGAAGTTTGAGACCAGCCTAGCCAACATGGTGAAACCCCATCTCTGGTAAAAATATAAAAATTAGCTGGGTGTGGTGGCGTGCACCTGTAGTCCCAGCTACTTGGGAGGCTGAGGCAGAAGAATCTCTTGAACCCAAGAGGCAGAGGCTGCAGTGAGCCAAGATCGCACCACTGCACTCCAGCCTGGGTGACAGAGCGAGTCTCCATCTCAAAAAAAAAAAAAAGAAAGAAAAAAAAAATCACATAACTGAGGAGGTTCCCTGGCAAGTTGCATGGTTAAATAAAGCCAACTTTTTTTCCTTAGGTTTGTATAGCTGTATCATATGTATTACAGAGGATGGATTCCATTAAATATAAGACCCTACCTGATGGGTTCAAATATTGAAGTTGGAGATTCAGAACTGGAGAGAGCAAAATTACTCGGCATAATAGAGGAAAACAGCTTTAGGGTACAGAGGGTAGTTCTAGAGGAAAGAGGAAATGGGAGGGGGAGAGAATGAAGCCAGGAACATTGTAAAAGATACAGAGTTAAAGGTTAGTGAGAAACCCTTAGAATAGTAGGACAACTGAAAAAAAAATTAAGATTTGAGTTGATCCTTATGCAAAGTTTAAGTGTACATCACTTCAATTTAAACACTTCCTTCATCATCTCCCTGTCCTCCACCTCCAAATCTTTCATAATACATGCTACCCATATGGATGCTTAGTATGAGTAGTATTTGTACAACTTGGAGAAAGCAATGAGATCATATATGTGGAAGGAATCCCAAAAGCAGAGGGATCATGTGAGAATGGAATCCATGGGAATTGATGGGATCCTTAAAAAGGGTATGGGCTTCCTTCATGGGGTCTGAGATTGGAGGTTACAGGCAATTTTAAGTAATCTCAGAGGGTAGAGAGCTGGGCTACACGTAAAACCTGTGTGCTTGTCTCTCCTTTTCTCATTCTACAAGGCATGTCTGGAGATGGGGAGAGTCCTGGGCACTGCCCTTGTTCCATCTCCATTTGGGTCCATGCCTGTTGGCAGATATTCCTCTGCAGCCCACTGATTCGCAATGAGGCCTGCCACTCAGGCCATGGGGCATAGCCTTGGGAGTCATGCAATGCACATGGTGCCTGGCCGACACTCCTCTCATCAAAACTGTGAGCTGCGCCACTCAGAGAGGGGGCACCTGTTTATAACTTGCACCAAGGGGCCCTGTGAGATAGAGGTAGCCCTGCTGCCTCCAGCTGTCAGAACAGGAAGGGGAACTTACCCCTCCCACACCGGTCCTTTGTAACACCTCCTCACCTACCTTCCCCTGGAGGTTTACACAGTTCTCTACCCTTGGGTTTTACAAATTGTTCCTGCCCTAGCGACCTCACTCCCTCTACTCCTGTAATTTGCAAAGCTGCCTCCCTCACCATGGAGTTGGGACTTCTTTTTGCAATACAGAACAAGTTGTATTTATTTCTTTGATCCTTGGCCTTTCCAAACTGTGCTCTCTTAGGCCTGCTGGGGATAATAAGCAAGCCTATTGAAGAGTCAGGTACCTCTTAAATGGCTTCTCCCTTTTCTACACAAAGACATAAAGGCACTGCCAAAGCTTTGAAACTAAACCTAGACTCCTGCAGTCTGTGCTTGTGTGTATTACATAAAAAGGAGCCTAGAGAAAGGGAGAAAGAAGGGGACACAGAGCGAGGTTTCCTTTTTATTTTATTTATTTATTTATGTTTTGAGACAGAGGCTCACTCTGTTGCCCAGGTTGGAGTGCAGTGGCAGGTTCTTGGCTCACCACAGCCTCTGCCTCCCGGGTTCAAGTGATTCTCCTGCCTCAGCCTCCTGAGTAGCTGGGACTATAGGCTAATTTTTGTATTTTTAGTAGAGACGGGGGTTTCACTATGTTGGCCAGGCTGGTCTCGGACTCCCGACCTCATGATCCACCCACTTAGGCCTCCCAAAGTGCTGGGATTACAGGCATGAGCCACTGCGCCCAGCCAAGAGTGTGTTTTTCTTTTTCTAGTTGCAATTGTTTGCATTTTCTGATTCTTCTGAAATCAGTACACAGAGACTCAGGGAGGTTATAAAGATTGCCTGAAGTCACACAGCCAGTGCATTGCGAACTGGAAGTTAATCCCAGGACTTCATGCTGCAAGTGTAGTGGGGCTCTCCTGCTATAGCTGAGCTAGCCACCGAGCCTGGAGTAGAAAGATGTTTTCCCTTCAGGGGAGACATATTACTGTCCCTCAGCGGGTGAAAACAATGGTATAGGACCTAAATATTTCTACAATCAAGAGAACTTAAAGTAAGTACCCAAAACACCCAACTCCTGAGGTGTCTGCCCACTTCACTCCCAGGTGGGCAGTCTTACATACCAAGTGTGTGTTCGATGACTCTGCCACACCTATGTAATTGATGAAGAGGAAGAAGGCTTAGTAGTGATAATATTTGATTTTGAGAAGTATTTTGCAAAGAATCCTGTAGCAAAAAATATATATCTGCTAATGTTTAGGGAATGAGGAAGTGCAGAAATCACAAGAAACCACCACCAAATGGTGGTTTCTTCCGCCACCTGCCAAAGGCATCCAAGTGGGTGATTCACAGGAGGATGTCTGGAAGCTGCACCCCAAGCTCTCATCCTCTATCTGCTGAAGCCCCAGGCCTACTCACCACCAACAGAATTATAATGGCCTCTCCTTTCCTTCTGCCATCCAAATTTCACATGAGCACCTCTCATTCGCAGCATACAGGCTAGAACCCTGTTTAGGGAGGCTAAGAAATATAGTTCTGAGGCTTCTAGCTCCCAAAATATAGGAGAAAGCATAGGAGGAAGTGAGAATGAGGCAGAGATGCCAACAATCTGGTATGGTGTACACCAAGCTTGTCTATCCCGTGGCCCATGGGCCACAAGCAGCCCAGGATGGCTTTGAATGTGGCCCAACGCAAATTTGTAAACTTTCTTAAAACATTATGAGATTTTTTTTTTTTTTTTTTTTAGCTCATCAGCTATGATTAGTGTTAGTATATTTTACATGTGGCCCAAGATACTTCTTCTGCCAATGTGGCCCAGGGAAGCTAAAAGATTGGACACTCCTGGTCTATACCTTTGGCTAGTCGGTGAAATTCATATACACTCTTTTATCTATGTTTAACTTTCAAACAACAGTATTAATGACTCTAGCTAATATGATGCACCTATGTGGCAGACCAGGTCTCACTAACCCAGGCCTCCATAACAACTGTCTCAGCACTGACTGACCGAGGGGTTGAGTTACATATTAAAAGCTGATAGAGGCAGGGTCCTTATACAAAGGCTGGAATGTAACAAAAGCTCACCAGGAGCTTTGCCCAGGCCTTTCATGGGCCTTGAATCATGACAAGATAATGAAGCAATTCTCAACAGGACTCATTTAGGATTAAATAAGTTTCATTAGGGGTCTGAAGAAACTCCCCAGACCTCCACGAATAAGTTTACTGAGAGTCTGAAGGAACTCCCCAAACCTCCATGACTTAGCAGAAGACAAAATAAGGGTAATTACCCCAGCACCTGGAGCCATTTGGATTAAATAAATTTACCGAGACTCCAGTGGAAGTTCCTCAGGACTCAGATCTCAGTTATAGGAGAAGTTAGTCACTTATGTCTTTAGATGAATGCACAGTTACACACAGACATATAGCTTAGAAGGCACATACGCTCTGGAAACTTTGTAATTTTAAGTTGGTCTGGTGATATTTTCCAGACCTTTCCCCTGTACCCAGTTACAGAAATCCACTCCCTCCTTTCCCAGTTTATCTGCATCTGGTTATTGGACCATGAGAATAAGCAGCCCTTCCCTTGATTTGACCTGGGAACACCTATTCCTCATATAAATAAAGGTGTTGTTACGGCTGAACTGCATTCCCTCCAAATTCCTATGTTGAAGCCTTAACCCCCAGTTCCCCAGTTCCTCAGAGTCAGACTATATTTGGAGATAGGGCCTTTAAGAGGTGATTACTTTAAAATGAGCCCATTATGATGGGCTCTAACCCAATCTGACTGGTGTCCTTGTAAGAAGAGGAAATTTGGGCTTGGTGCAGTGACTTACACCTGTAATCACCGCACTTTGGGAGGCCAAAGCGAGCGGATCACTTGAGATGAGGAAGTTGAGACCAAGAGGAGAGGCCTTGGGAGCAAACCAAACCTGCTGATACCTTCCTTGATCCTAGACTTCCAGTTTCCAGAACTGTGAGGAAATAAATTTCTGTTGTTTAAACCACCCAGTCTGTGGTATTTTTGTTTGTTTTTGAAACAGAATCTCACTCTGTCGCCCAGGCTGGAGTGCAGTGGCGTGATCTCGACTCACTGCAACCTCTGCCTCCCAGGTTCAAGCAATTCTCCTGCCTCAGCCTCCCAAGTAGGGGGGATGACAGGCATGTGCCACCATGCCCAGCTAATTTTTGTATTTTTAGTAGAGACGAGGTTTCACGTTGGCCAGGCTGGTCTCGAACTCCTGACCTCAAGTGATCTGCCTGTCCTGGCCTGCCAAAGTGCTGGGATTACAGGTGTGAGCCACCACACCCGGTCCAGTCTGTGGTATTTTATTTTATTTTTATTTTATTTTTTGAGATGGAGTCTCGCTCTGTTGCCCAGGCTGGAGTGCAGTGGCGCGATCTCGGCTCACTGCAACCTCCGCCCCTCCAGGTTTAAGCAATTCTCTGCCTCAGCCTCCGGAGTAGCTGGGATTACAGGTGTGTGCCACCACGCCTGGCTAATTTTTTTGTATTTTTAGTAGAGACGGGGTTTCACCATCTTGGCCAGGCTGGTCTGGAACTCCTGACCTCATGATCCACCCGCCTCGGCCTCCCAAAGTGTTAGGATTACAGGCGTGAGCCACCGCGCCCGGCCTGTGGTATTTTATTACAGCAGCCCTTGCAAACAGAGACAGGTATGCACCCTCTCCCCATAGTTACTGGTTCCTTCTCAGGGTAGTTATTAAGTCTTCTAATTGAGTCACAACCCTACCTCAATATCCTGTGAGTGGAAGACTAAATCCCAAAATTAACCACTACCGATACTTCCTGTTTAAGATAGTGAAGAAAGAGAAAAGGAAAAATTTGGTTAATGTATACAATAAAGGGCCGGGCACAGTGGCTCATGCCTGTAATCCCAGCACTTTGGGAGGCTGAGGCGGGCAGATCACGAGGTCAGGAGTTCGAGACCAGCCTGGCCAACATGGTGAAACCCCATCTCTACTAAAAATACAAAAATTAGCTGGGCATGGTGGCCCATGCCTGTAATCTCAGCTACTCAGGAGGCTGAGACAGGAGAATCGCTTGAGCGCAGGAGGCTGAGGTTGCAGTGAGCCAAGATCACGCCACTGTACTCCAGCCTAGGCGACAGAGCAAGATTCCATCTCGAAAAATAAATAAATAAATAAAATAAAAATAAATAAATTTTGAGATGCTAGTTAGTGGTGTAAATAGAGATATCAAGTATAACTGTGTATATTCAGCAGAGAGGATGAGCCTGAATAAATAGTTTGGAAGACAGTGAATGTATTAATAAATCCGCAGGACCAGAGGAGATCACCTAGATCAATGATTCTCCACTGGTATGACCTACTCATTAGAGAAAATTCTGGAAATGTGGCACAACATTGACAGGGGAGGATGTCATGATGATTAGGGTAAGGAGCTCTACACGGGAGTTCAGTGGGTGGGGCCAGGGCTGCTAAACATCCTGCAATACACAGGACAACCCTGCACTACAGAAACTGACTCACATTCCATATGACTCTCAATTGTCCTATCAGACATTCATTTGGTGAAAAAGATGTTTATTATTTATCTCAACCTAGAATCTAACGCTGTTTTCCACGTGAACCAAAGTATTTTCTGTATGGTTTTAATATACACTGGGTTTCCCAGGAACACCATTTCCATGTAATTGATGAAAGAGTGTGCTTTGTTTTGTTCAGAAAATCAACAACACACTGCTTGCTGAAGCTGCCAGTCCAGTTCTCCTGGACTGGTCTGCATGTAGCAACTTCGACAGGCGCACTGATTCTAGGAATGACTACAAGTATCTGATGTTTACACTGGGGCTTCTGATAAAGTTGTGCGTAATTTTTACATGTTCAAACATATTTGTGTGCATTAATTTCCTCTTATTTTTCTTTGTATTGCATTTAGGAAATTAAATTCATTTGTTTGAAATTATGTATGTAGACCGGGTGTGGTGGCTCATGTCTGTAATCCTAGCACTTTGGGAGGCTGAGGCAGGTGGATCGCCTGACATCCGGAGTTCAAGACCAGCTGGGCCAACATGGTGAAACCTCTTCTCTACTAAAAATACAAAAATTAGCTGGGCATCATGGCGTATGTCTGTAATCCCAGCTACTCAAGAGGTTGAGGCAGGAGAATCACTTGAACCCCGGAAGCAGAGGTTGAAATGAGCCAAGATCGCACCATTGCACTCCAGCCTGGGCAACAGAGCAAAACTCTGTTCCAAAAAAAAAGAGGGAAATTATGTATGCAGATAATTGTGAGGGGGTATTCTCCATTTGCCCCTCCAGATCCACTCTGCTCTTCCATACCTTGCTTCCTGCCCCAGGAGACTGTTACAGATGGTATCAACCAGCTGTCTTGCCCAGTGGCTTCCCGCTGGGTTCAGCCAAGGCGAGATACCATTCCCTCATGTTGGCCCCTCAGGCCTAAGGGTGGCAGATACTCTCTCCAGTGCTCCACAGTTCCTTGTTGGTTCCCTTTACTTTACCCACATCTTGGCAATAATCCCTTCATTAAACTGGCCTCAATTGGACTTGGTTTAAGTATTCCATCTGTTTCCTGCCAGGCTCTAATAATCACAGTAGTTATATTATCTCCGAATCTCATTTCAGGACAGGAAAGGGCCAAGTTACAAAAGCTTCGTTATAAAAAGAGAGTAAATCCAGAATGTGGAACATTCTACAGGACAATTGAGCTTGTCTCTGCAATAAGTCAATGGTATAAAAAATAAAGGGTGGGGAGGAGAACTGCTTGCGATTAAAAAGGTTTTAAGGACACAACAAAATGTGATGTGTAGACCTTTTTTGTATCCAAATTTGAATAAACCCACTGTAATAAGACATACCTGAGAATTAGGGAAAGTATAACTATAGACTGGGTATTAAATAACACCAAAAAACAATTTCACATTCTATTAGGTATAATCATGGCCTTGTGGATATGCAAGAAAATGGTCCATGTCTTTTTTCTTTTTTTCTTTTTTTGAGACAGAATTGCACCCTGTCACCTAGGCTGAAGTGCAGTGACGCAATCTCAGCTCACTGCAACCTCTGCCTCCCAGGTTCAAGCGATTTTCCTGCCTCAGACTCCTAAGTAGCTGGGATTACAGGCACGTGCCACCACGCCCAGCTAATTTTTTGTATTTTTAGTAGAGATGGGGTTTTGCTATGTTGGCCAGGCTGGTCTGGAACTCCTGACCTCAAGCGATCCACCCGCCTCGGCCTCCCAAATTGCAGGGATTACAGGCATGAGCCACCACACCCAGCCGATAAGAGCAGTTTTAATGTAATGGTGGGGGCCAAACCTCCTTGTGTTTGAGTTCAATCTCTCAGATACAACCTCTATGGATACTGCCCCATTTCTCCGCTCTCTTTTACAGCACTCCCTGTGGTTAGGGTAAGTGGACTGGAGTGGGCTCAAGGGAGAATGGGAGTAGAAAAAGTGGAGACAGAGCTGGGCACAGTGGCTCATGCCTGTAATCCCAGAACTTTGGGAGGCCCAGGTGGGAGGATTGCTTGAGTCCAGGAGTTTGAGACCAGCCTGGGCAATATGGCAAAACCCTGTCTCTACCAGAAATACAAAAATTAGCCAGGCATGGTGGCGCACACCTGTACTCCCAGGTACTTGGAAGGCTGAGGCGGGAGGATCACTTGAGACGGGGAGGCAGAGGTTGCAGTGAGCCCACATCATGCAATTGTACTCCGGCCTGGGTGACAAAGCCAAACCCTGTCAAGAAAGAAAGAGAAAGAGAGAGAGAGAAAGAAGAAATGGGGACAGGATAGAGTCAACCTTTTGAGATGTTTTGCTCTTAAAGTGGATTATAGAAATGGGATGGTATCTAGAAAAGAGTGTGCTATCAAAGGAAGGGTGTAGATTGGTTTGGTTTTTAAGACAGGAAATATCATAGCATGTTTGTAAGTTCCCAAGACTGCATCAGTAGAGAGGGAAAGATGGAAGATTTGAGAGAAATAAAATAATTGGCCCGGCACGATGGCTCACACCAGTAATCTCAGCACTTTGGGAGGCTGACATGGGCAGATCACGAGGTCAGGAGTTCAAGACCAGCCTGGGCAACATGGTGAAACCCTGTCTCTACTAAAAATACAAAAATTAGCCAGGCGTGGTGGTGCACGCCTATAATCTTAGCTACTTGGGAGGCTGAGGCAGGAGAATCGCTTGAACACAGGCGGCAGAGTTTGCAGTGAGGCGAGATTGTGCCACTGCACACCAGCCTGGGCCACAGAGCAAGACTCTGTCTCGAAAAAATAAATAAATAATTGTGGAAGGAAAGTGCTTGGATAGAGGAGAGGAAATGGGATCTGGTGCACTGGTGGAAGGTCTGGCCTTAAATGAAAACAGGGCAGTTCTCTCTTATTAAAAGCAGGAAAACAGAACATGCGGGCACAGACGCCAGGAGTAGGTAGATGTGGTGGGAGAATGGCAGAGGTTCTTTTCTGATTGCTTTTCTAATGAAATAAGAAGCAAAATCATCAGTTGAGAGTGAGAATAGGGAGGCGACTTTGGGGGCTTCAGGAGGTAAGAGTGAACTAGTTGACTAAGAGAGTGGGAGTTGGCTATGGATCAGGGAAATGAGCAGCATTACTGGCCCATTTAGAGTAAAACTAGTCAATATTATGTATTTTTTTCAACCATTGGTATGGACTGGATTAAGAACCCCCCAAATTCATACCCTGAAGCCCTAATCATCATTATAATGGTATTTAGAGGCAGGGCTTTTTGGAGGTAATGAGGTTTAGATGAGATTATGAGGATAGGGTCCCTATGATGGTATTAGCGTCCTCATAAGAAGAGTAAGAGAGACCAGAGTGTGCTCTCTCTTCAGTATGTGTGGACATAGAGAGAAGTTGGCCATCTGCACGCAAGGCAGAGGGGTCCTCACTAGGAACAAAATCTGCCAGCATTTGATCCTGGACTTCCCAGCCTCCAGGACTTTGAAAAGTAAATACTTGTTGTTTAAGCCACCCAGTCTTTGGCATTTTGTTATAGCAGCCTGAATAGACTAAAGCAATCAGATTGAGCCTGAGCTTTGGATTTAAACTTGAGTGAATCCAGGCGAGATCTGTGGCGCGGAAAGGGAACAACAAAGTAATACTGATGAGACTATGGAATCTAAGATATGTAAGATGACAAGTTAAAAGGCAATGAAAAGGTGATAGGGTCAATGGGTTGGATGTCATGAAGAGGTTGACAAATTATTGGATTCAGAGTATTAGAGAGAGTGAGCCAGAAAGATAAAAGGTGATGGTCAAAGAACAGGATGTTTTTGTTTTTGTTTTTCTGAAACAGGATCTTACTCTGTCGCTCAGGCTGGAGTGCAGTGGTGCAATCCTGAGCTCAAGCAATCCTCCCGCATCAGCCTCCCGGGTAACTGGGACCACAGGCATGCACCACCATGCCTGGCTAATTTTTGTATTTTTGTGGAGACGGGGTTTCACTGTGTTGCCCAAGCTGGTCTCAAACTCCCAAACTCAAGCAGTCCTCTTGCCTTGGCCTCCGAAAGCGCTGGAATTAACAGTCATTAGCCACTGCGCCCATCGGCCTAGGATGTTTTTTTTTTTTTTTTTTTTTTTTTTGAGACGGAGTCTCGCGCTGTGTCACCCAGGCTGGAGTGCAGTGGCGCGATCTCGGCTCACTGCAAGCTCCGCCTCCCAGGTTCACGCCATTCTCCTGCCTCAGCCTCCCGAGTAGCTGGGACTACAGGCGCCCGCCACCACGCCCGGCTAGTTTTTTGTATTTTTAGTAGAGACGGGGTTTCACCATGTTAGCCAGGATGGTCTCGATCTCCTGACCTCGTGATTCGCCCGTCTCGGCCTCCCAAAGTGCTGGGATTACAGGCTTGAGCCACCGCGCCCGGCCGGATGTTTTAAAATAATCAAAATACTTCTTGAACTTCAAGATCAATGCAAACGTTTTCAAAATTTAAAATGTAGAGGTTTCATAGAATTAATATGTGAACTTAGCAAGACTACTGGATATGATATCAACATACACATGTATTTCTTTATACTAGCAACAAAAAATTAGAAAATGAAATTTAAAAAACAATGTTATTTACAACAGTATCAAAAATATCGAATGCTTAGGAATAAATCTATTGAAAGATGTTCGAAATTTCAACCTGTGGCCAGGAGTGGTGGCTCATGCCTATAATCCCAGCACTTTGGGAGTCTGAGATGGGAGAGTTGCTTGAGCCCAGGAGTTGGAGACCAGCCTGGCAACATAGCAAGACACCACCTCTACAAAAAACGTAAAAGGAATCATAATAAATGTTCAAAGAAAAAAAAAAGACCTCAACCTGAAATATTCTCTCTCTCTTCTTTAAGCGACAGTGTCTCACTATTTTGGCCAGGCTGGTCTCAAACTCCTTGGCTCAGGGGATCTTCCTGCCTCAGCCTCCCAAGTAGCTGGGACTACGGGCATGCACCACCATGCCTGTTTCTATAAAACATTCTTGAGATAAATTAAACATGACCTAGGCCAGGTGTGGTGGCTCACGCCTGTAATCCCTGCACTTTGGGAGGCCAAGGCAGGTGAATCACGAGGTCAGGAGATCGAGACCATCCTGGCTAACACAGTGAAACCCTGTCTATACTAAAAATATAAAAAATTAAGCCGGGTGTGGTGGCGGGCGCCTGTAGTCCCAGCTACTCAGGAGGCTGAGGCAGGAGAGTGGCGTGAACCTGGGAGGTGGAGTTTGCAGTGAGCTGAGATCACGCCATTGCACTCCAGCCTGGGCGACAAAGTGAGACTCCGCCTCAAAAAAAAAAACAAAAACAAAAAAACATGACCTAAATAAACGGACAGATATTTCATGTTCATAAATTAGAAGACTCAATACTGTTAAGATACCAGTTTTTTCCAAATTAGTCCATAGATTCAGTGCAATTCAATCAAATTCCCAGCACATTCTGTGCATGTGTGCACGTGTGTGTGTGTGTGCGCGCGTGCGTGCGCAAACATGGACAAGCTGATTCCAAAATACATATGGACAATCAAAAAACCTTGAAGTTTGGCTGGGCGTGGTGACTCACACCTATAATCCCAGCACTTTGGGAGGCCAAGGCGGGCAGATCACCTGAGGTCAGGGTTCAAGACCAGCCTAGCCAACATGCTGAAACCCCATATCTACTTAAAGTACAAAAAAATTAGCTGGGTGTGGTGGCGTGCATCTGTAGTCCCAACTACTTGGGAGGCTGAGGCAGGAGAATCGCTTGAACCTGGGAGGTGGAGGTTGGAATAAGCCAAGATCACGCCATTGCACTTCAGCCTGGGTGAGAGAGTGAGACTCCATCTCAAAAACAAGACAAAACAAAACCTTGAAGTTGAAAGACTTACACTACCAGATTTCAAGATTTACTATATAAATCTATGGTAATTAAGACAGGGGATTCTTGGAGTAAGGATAGCTGAGTAGACCACTTGAACAGAATAAAGAGTCCAGGGCCAGCCGCGATGGCTCACGCCTGTAATCCCAGCACTTTGGGGGGCCGAGCCAGGTGGATCACCTGAAGTCAGAAGTTTGAGACTAGCCTGACCAACATGGTGAAACCCCATCTCTACTAAAAATACAAAAATTAGCCGGATGTGTGTACCTGTAATCTCAGCTACTCGGGAGGCTGAGGCAGGAGAATCACTTGAACCTGGGAGGCAGAGGTTGCAGTGAGCCGAGATCACCCCATTGCACTATAGCTTGGGCGACAGCAAGATTCTGTCTCAAAAAAAAAAAAAAAAAAAAAAAAAATTAGAGTCCAAAAATGGACCTACACATATAGGTTCTCTTGATTTACGTCACTGTAATGAAGTAGGGGAGGGATGTCCTTTTACTAAAAGGTGCCAGAATAATTGGATAAGTACAGAGAAAAATAAACTCTGACCCTCAACTCACACTATACATAACAATTAATTTGAGTGGATCATAGACCTGAATAAGAATGACAGGCCTTGGCTGGGCGTGGTGGCTCAAGCCTGTAATCCCAGCACTTTGGGAGGCCGAGACGGGCGGATCACGAGGTCAGGAGATCGAGACCATCCTGGTTAATATGGTGAAACCCCGTCTCTACTAAAAAGTACAAAAAAAAAAACTAGCTGGGCAAGGTGGCGGGCGCCTGTAGTCCCAGCTACTTGGGAGGCTGAGGCAGGAGAATGGCGTGAACCCGGGAGGCAGAGCTTGTAGTGAGCTGAGATCTGGCCACTGCACTCCAGCCTGGGCGATAGAGCGAAACTCCGTATCAAAAAAAAAAAAAAAAAAAAAAAAAAAAAAAAAAAAAGGCCTT